>NC_142947.1:4666841-4676841 GCF_046866305.1 Octopus bimaculoides
ATGTACTCCGAGGTAGACAATGTCTGGAAACTAAATATATATAAATATATACACATATATATATATATACTCATATATATATATATATATATATATATATATATATATATATATATATACATATATATAGGTATATGATAGGATTGTTTTAATATTTCAGGGTTAGTCTGAAGTATCTAAGCAACCAGCACTCCTTGCTTGTTCTTGTGTTTGTTTCTCCATTCTCCACTTAATTATAAATATATATATATATATATATATATATATATATAAACATAAACATATAGATATAAATATATGCATATATATATGTATGTATGTATGTATACACCCTTAACATTGCTAAGGGTGTATCTGGGACTTCAATAAATAATTTTAAGGCCAAACTAAGAAACTATAAGAAAGGAATTCTTGAAAATCTTGCGTGTCTTAGATATGGAAGGAATGGTAAAGCTGTAATTCGAATGAAATCTATCAGATTTGGGCGTATTTGTGTTGACATGTTTATTAGAAATGGCAGAAGAGCGTCCGTGTGCCACGGGTTTGAGTTCTTACTGTGTTGGGGTCTTTTGGATTCCATATGTTTTTCTGTTGTTTTCTTTTTTTTTTTTTTTTTCGTCTTCAGGTGTCTTTGAAGAACCTCTTCAGCATGAAATTCTAAAGTTGGTTTGAACATACTTAATGAAGTGAACAAGGAGATTATGATTAATTCAAATTATATCCATATTGTGAAGAAGAATGCGAACAGATTGTTTTAATTATGAATTCTAATCAAGAAAATAAGAGACAACTCTAGCATTTAAGTTAGTGTGTGTGTGTGTGTGTGTGTGTGTGTGTGTGTGTGTGTGTGTGTATTCACACACACACATACATATATATACATACATATATAATATATATATATACATACACATACACACACGCACATATATATATATATATATATATATGTATATATATATATATATATATATATATATATATATATATATATATATATATATATATATATACACGATGGATTTCCACACAGTTTCCGTCTACCAAATTCACTCACGAGTCTTTGATTGGCCCAGGGCTATCGTAGAAGACACTTATCCAGGTTGCTGCGCAGCGAGATTGAACTCAAAGCCACATGATTGCAAAGAGCGTCTGTTGAAAAGCAGAGCGACGTCTGCGCTTAAATGATGAAAGTCAACAGAGAGAATCGGGATTGGGGAGACAGCTGGCTGGAAGTGCATCATTGGGGTTAGATATCAGCTCACGCAAGTGATACCATGAAGCTGAACAATGTAAAACTGTTCCCACGAGAATCAACTGTTTGGGTGGAGGAATGGAGGAATGGTGGGGGATAGAAGTGGTGGTGGTGGTAGTGGTGGTGGTGGTGGTGGTGGTGGTGGTAGTGGTGGTGGTGGTGGTGGTAGCTGTGTCTTTCGATAACAAACAACTGGCTACAATTTGGAATATGAAACAGAAGAGTGTTTTCATTAACTAACATTGCATTTGTTCTTTTTGTTGTTGTTTCCCTACTGCTGTAATGGTAATTGTGACGCTGATTATGATGGTGAAGCGGCAGCGGGGGCGGTAGTATTTCTGACGTGTGTGTGAGTGCGTGTATATATATATATATATATATATATATATATATATGTATGTATGTATGTATGTATGTATGTATGTATGTATGTATGCATGTATGCATATGTAAATATATAAACACATATATATATATGTGTGTGTGTATGTGTGTGTGTGTGTGTGTGTGTGTGTGTGTGTGTGTACATGGATAAAGATTATTTATGGATTATGGCTACAGATGCTTTCATGTTTAGAGAAATCCCATAATAATTATCAAGCCTTTCAACATGGAACATCGGGGTCCATCTCCATCTTGGATTAAAGCACGAAAATCCAAAATGGAGGCGAACACCGAAGCTTCATGTGGAAGGCTTGATAACTATTAAGGGACTTCTCTTAACATGAAACATATATACACATACTGGCGAGATAAAGAGAAGAAACATTCAATAACGAATGGTTGTCCGGAAATTATTTACGCAGATTTGTAAATAGGTTTAATAAATATATGTGTGTGTGTGCATATCTGTGTGTATGTGTATATGCGCACGCTCGTGTGTGTAGTGTTTATGTAAGTGGTTGCAGCTGTGGAACGTACGTGACTGAAGGTCGCATCCGCCATATATAATAAACATGGCGTGACACTATCAACACGCCGTTGATAATTATTTGTTGATATATACAGCCAATTATATACACTTGACAGTAGTCAAATATTTTATACTCGCTCCCATTATATATACTCAACAATATAGATAATCATTTCCGAATTGAACAACAAAGAATAATGGGTTGTTTTTTTTTATAAGTTTATAGTCACATACAAACATAGATATGTGACATGCATGTATGTATGCATGTATGTATGTATGTATTTATTGACGAATGCTAAACAGGCCGAAACTACGAGGTCACTATTACTCCTCTTCTTCTAAATAAATGTTTGATAAACGTATTCTATTAAAAGTACTGAGTAATTGTTTAACGCTAAATTGCTTACATAATACATACATACAAGCATGCATACGTACGTACATATATATATATATATATATATATACATAACCATATATATATATATATATACATACATAACCATATATATATATATATATACATACATAACCATATATATATATATATATACATACATAACCATATATATATATATATATATATATATATATATATATATATATATATATATATATATCTTGACATTAAAAAAAACATTTGTGAATGCATATATATTGGGTTGGTGCGTAATTATTGCGGCATTTTTTCAACAAATTTTATTCAACAAAACAATAACAATATGTAACAAAAACATCTTTAAATGATCATTCCGGAGCATATTCACTATCTACTTCAATTACGGCTTCCCATTTGCTTGACAGGCGGTCAGACCGTCATTTAAAGATGTTGAAAAAAAGCCGCAATAATTATGTATACGCGTACATATATGTATATTAAGGCATATAGGTATAAGCATATATAAATATATATGCACATGCATAAATTTAAACTTAGTTGTAATGTATGAATGAATATATATATATATATATATATATATATATATATATATATATATATCCTTGTGTATAAACATAAATTTCTATACTCATACAAAGAGTATTAAACATCATATTTAATACTCCCCTGCAAAGTAACTATATAAACCGTGATTTATATATATTTTAATAGAAAGATAATTAAATTATTCTTTATTTATTCAAAAATTGACAAACATTTCTTACAGCTGTTTCAATTCACGCTCTCAGAAAATTAATTAAATAAAAAATTATTTTGAAAGTCGAATCTCTTCAGAGATAGAAAAAGATGTACAAAATAGGTGTTCAATTTCCTCATGTTGAGTAAACGGCTGCTAACCGTTAACTGTTATTTTTTCTGAGAGCCTGAATTGAAACAGCTGTAAAGAACGTTTGTCAATTTTTTTAATTAATAAACAATAATCTATTAATTACTTTTCTACTTTCTTATCGTAGCTGTGGAGGTGAAGGTTAGTTCTTCCAAGCCTTCATTCCACTGTTATATAAACATGTCCCAAACCATAAACATATCTAATGTGCATTCGTACACATTATCGGATGACTATAGATTTCCCAAGTTCGTTTGCTCTTTGAAAGGCTTTGTTTTACATCCTGCACTGTATCCGTGTGTGTGTGTGTGTGTGTGTGTGTGTGTGTGTGTGTGTGTGTGTGTGTGTGTGTGTGTGTGTGTGTGTGTGTGTGTGTGTGTGTATTAAACTCATTCATGTATATTCTCTCCCTCTCCCTCTGTCTATATCCATTATGAACGGTTTGAATTTATATAATAATGGATGGGTTTCCAACGCACTCGAAACCCAGACCTGTACCCTCACTAAGCAAGTTTGATGGAGTCGCCAGTTGAGTCGCCTCGCTGACGACGCGACAGAATTACTTGCAGCACCGGGTTGCATGAAACCAGTAGCATTCTCAAGCCACTTGACCTATACACAGATGTGTGTGGATATGTGTGTGTGTGCGCGCGCGCCTTCGTATTATACATATATATTGTGTGTGGCTGTGCGCCTGCGTGAATGCGTATTTTATATATATACACATATATATATATATATATATATATATATATATGTGTGTATAGAGAGAGAGAGAGAGAGAGAGAGAGAGACATACACGTGTAGAAATACACGCATATGTACACATACATAAAGCAGGACACATATTCTTACATTCATTGACATGCATGCGTAAATACATACACATACACACATGCATATATGCACACATACACATATACATACATACCTGCATGCATACGTACGTACATATATACATATAAACATACACACATACCTACATACAAACATACCTTCATACATGCATGCATTACATACATACATACATACACATATAAATATCTATATCTATATATATATATTTATACATACAAAGTATACTTAATTTACACTTAGTCATCAGCACTGACCAATTAATTACATTCTATTTTAATTAATGGGTGTAACATACTTATTCGCTAATTACTGCAGTACATGGTCGATGCCAGCTGTTAATGGATGACTGGATAATACAACGTACGACGGTTTATACTCTGCCGGGTCTGGATTTCGAGTGCGTTTGAAACCCATCCATTGTTACATAAATTCAAACCGTTCATAATGGATATAGACAGAGGGAGAGGGAGAGAATATACATGAATGAGTTTAATACACACACACACAGACACACACACACACACACACACACACACACACACACGTATATGAAACTGGGGGGGGGGGCTGTGTGTGTGGTTCATATTTAATGAAAGGTAGGAACTATATATATTCAAAGATTTCTGCGCAATGGCACAGTGGTTAGGGCAGCGGACTCGCGGTCGTAGGATTGCGGTTTCGATTCCCAGACCGGGCGTTGTGTGTGTGTGCGTGTGTGTGTGTGTGTGTGTGTGTGTGTGTGTGTGTGTGTGTGTGTGTGTGTGTATAATCTTCCATTGGTAAAGTATCAGCAACTGGTACGAAATTCTAGATCTTTCAGTTACTTCTACAGCAGTCTCTGTTTATATCATATATGCGTGTTTGCGCGTATATATATATATATATATATATATATATATATATATATAATGTATGTATAAAGATATACATATATAGAGAGAGTAATCGCCATATTTCATTCCATAGTGGCTACCTCTGAAGAGCGTAGGGTTATATAATCGGATTGTTACCTAACATTCCGTTGTGCCCCGAGCGCGAAACCGACTGGTAAGATCAACCTTGATGGCTATTGTACACTTCGGATTATATTGTACTTATACATATATATGTATATGTGTGTGTATGTGTATATACATATATATACACACACTTATATGTATATATATATATATATATATATATATATATATATATATATATATATATATATATATATATATATATATATACACATTCACTCTCATACATACACATACGCACATACAAGACCTCCCATACAAAGTATACCTCATTTTCAAACATTTATGCTGCAAAAACAAAACACAAAACTAATATTGACATGGTGGGGGAGAAGCTTATCGGATTCTAGTTAAATCAAATAATCTATTTGGAATTCTCCGCCATGTTGCTTTAATGAACGCCATATAAATAATGCATACAAGATTTTATAGCAGCTGTGGTCATATTGCAACAGATGACACCTGAAAATAGTAATATGAATGGGTTTTCAAGCCTTTTGCTGGCTTCCTGTTGCTTGTCCGGTTGTAAAAGTTCATTGTAAATTTACTTCAGCCAATAATCAAACGATTTGTTTCCGTTTGTTTATTGTGGTTAGTGATTAAAAGCGTCGGTGGGTATAGATTTTCTTTGAATTTGAATGAGTGAGGGGTGAGCTGCGTTTCTTAGGTAGAGAGTGACGTGAGAGAGAGAAAGTGAGGGGAGAGAGAGAGAGAGAGAGAGAGAGAGAGAAAGAAAAAGAGAGAGAGAGAAAGAGAGAGAGAGAGATCTTGTCTGTAACTCGGTACAGAGTAAAGAATTTAAATCTTTCGTTCATGTATATACTTTCTTCACCGATATGTATATTATCGAAAGATACTTATCCACACACTCGCGCATACCTACATACATGCATAGACACACACATATATACACACATGCACACACACACACGCACGCACAGACACACGGACACACACACACACATACATACACACACACAAGATCACTCAAAGGGTGAATGCATCCCACCAATGGTGTCTACACAGAATACTCAACATTACCTACAGGGACAGAATCACAAACTGGAGAATATGTGCGGAAAGACAAATGAACTTTGCAGGTCATGCTTTCTGTTTGCCAAAAGAACGAATACATTAGACAGCAACCTAAAATCACCCGGGAAGATACAGGCGACTGGAATGATTGGGAACGTTTTGCTGTCCGATGTACAGGGTAACTATGCGGGAGGAACTAACGCTGACACTAAGTGACATGTATATATGTACATGTATATATTGTATGTACGTATGTATGTATGTATGTATGTATGTAATAGGCCCCGGTTAGATGCAAAGAAATACTTCTCACTTTTACAAAATTAACCCTCCCCACTACATTCTACCTTTGTAACAATGATGGGTCAACAAATTCTGTTTTTCTAATTTGTATTAAAAGATTAGTTTTAACACAACTATTGTATTAATGGATTATAGTGTTTAACTCTACGTAAGTCGTTCTTGTCGCTATTACTACTATGGCTGTCTTCAAAACCGCTTATTTAAATGTCTGACATATTTTTACTATTAATTGTTCACAAAGTAATTTATTTTCTCCTTCTTTTTTCTACATCCAGTTGTGTGTTTTGGTCTGTTTTTATTTCATTTCATTTCTTTATCTGTTTGTTCCTGTTTGTTCCGTGTTCAGTCATGTAGCGTATGTAGCTATTTTGGTAGCCATTTTAGATGTGAAAACATCGTAAACAATTTTTGAAGTTTGCAAAGCAAATCCTTTTTACTTCCTTTTTTTTTTTTCTCGACGCCCGAGTATTGAGGGCAGACTTTCCTTGCGTAATTATAGTTCTTATGTTACAACTACTCCAAAGAAAATTTCGTAAGACAATGCTTGAGTAAAGCGTGGGTCAAACATAGGAGGAAACAAAGTCTTCTTACAGCGAAAGTCAAGAAGAAGAAGAAGAAGAACGACAACAACAACAACTCTCAAAATATGAAGCTTTGGAAATAGGGATAACCGAAACATCCCTATGTTATGATTAAAAGCATTCGAACAAATATACAGTGGTACCTCGGATTTTGGCCAACTCTGTAAGACATTACAAAAATTCTCCATCTGAGATTCTCATGTGAATAGATGCACACACTTTTATGTGTACATCAACAGTTCAACCAACACACCAACTCAACCGCATACTTACAAACACCAGGAACTCTCTTAACTCAGAAAATCTTGTCACTTTGTTAGCAACTGGCTTGGATTCTCTCAAGAAGACCTGAAATAAAACTCAAAGAAGAAACTTACATATATACATACATACATACATACATACATACATACATGCATGCATACATACATACATACACTTTCATACATTAAACCTATTAATGGTGTTTCGGGTTACAATTGTATTGCGGTTTGCCTGTAGTTTTAAACTTCAGTAAAGTGTTTGTTTGGTGTGCTGAATGGTAAATAGATTACAGAGGCAGGATCAGGGCAGGGCAGGGCGAACCACATGACAAGGCTGCTTGTTTAACGAAAAAGCACTAATGATCCCAAACACACACATACAGACCTGCACACATGCATGCATGCATGCAAACATACATATTCAGAACACATAGAATGCAATAAACATACAACACGCACACGCTTACACACACATACACACACACACACACACACACACACACACACACACACACACACACACACACACGACATAATCCCAAACACATAAAAAAAATGTTTTACTTCAACTTAGCTGGAGACACACAATATTTCTATTGACCGTAAACAAATATTAGTTACAAACTGTTTTAATGATAAGCGAACAGAGGCCTTGCTTATTTTCATTTCTTTATAAACAAACTGAGATATTCCAACTGAAGAGGGGCTCATCTGTATGGTAGGTAGACCCAGCTAGAAATAGCAGCCAGCTTTTAATAGCAGGTCGCGTCAATAAAGATTGACCTGGGGCTAAACAACGGCAAGAAATGGCGTATAGATGAATCAGTAAAGGCGGCGAGTCGGCAAAAACGTTAGCACACCGGGCGAAATGCTCAGCGGTATTTCGTCTGCCGTTACGTTCTGAGTTCAAATTCCGCCGAGGTCGACTTTGCCTTTCATCGTTTCGGGGTCGATAAATTGTGTACTGGCGGCGATCATATCGACTGCGCCCACTCCCCCAAAATTTCGGGCCTTGTGCCTAGATTAGAAAAGGGTAAAGGTTCTTTTAATCCAGACCTATTAAATAAGCGAATCGCGGCAATATTTCATTTTTATAAGTTTTATTTTATTAATTTTAAAATATTCTGTAAAATAATATTGTTGGCATATGTTCAGTATTGGAACCTGACAAAAGTCGTAAATCTCACCAGTTCCGGTGAGTCGAATTAGTACCGTTTGAGTAATCTGATGTTATATGAGCCAGTGAAAAAGACGTTTATGCATTCATTTCCAAAAAGATGTGACCTATTTCCCCTTCACTAATGAAACCCAAACTGTCACATGCAGGCTGTGTTTGGTGATATTGAGATATATTAACAGGAACGGGGATTATCACTCTGCTAGTCACACTAGTGATTGCGATGCTCTTGGCAGTATGTTTTAATGTACATAATAGCAAACACTCGTCTTATCATCAAATGACTTTCAAAACAAACTTTTACTTTTCTTATGTTTTGACAGACACTCTCTAGAACAATACTAAAAATATAACACCCGAGTCATAATACCCACTTGAACTTCTAACTTGTTGTTTCTTGAGGTCTCCGGGTGAGACTCGGAGTCAACTTGTACAAACACAAAGCAAAAGCTAAACATATGGTAATAATAATAATAATAATAATAATAATAATAATAATAATAATAATAATAATAAAACGGATCATGTTAAAATGATGGCAAGAAAAGCCCTTTCATGGCAAATACTGGTTTAAACTAAACGCAAAAGCAAAAGACAAAGCAAAATCCCAGCAATGGCTGAGAAGCTCAGCACTCAAAGCAGAGACTGAAGGAATTTTAATTGCAGCGGAAGACCGAAGCCTCCCCACCAGAAATGACCAAAAACACGTAATGCAAAGAAACGTAAGTAACTGCAGAATATGTGGAGGTGGACATACGTGTTGTGAGATGACACGTGTTATGAGATAATCCGTGTTATGAGATAATCCGTGAAGAAGAAGTTGTTTCATAGGAATGTTGATAGTATTCTTTTGCCCTTCGTAGGTGATCATTTTTGTTATTAATTTGAAAACAACAAAGTAACCAATCAGATGCACGTTCATACGTCAATGACGCCGAACTGTTGTCGCTTAGAACAACGAGTTTTGCGACTCATCGTTGAAACATCTAAAACAGGACGATGGAGCCGTTTTAGTATCAGTGACTAATTGTAAACACAGAAGGAACGGATCTATTTTAAAACGGGGGCCACATTTTTCATTAATGTTTTACGTAGTGTTTTTGGTACGGAAAGACTTGGTTGAAATTACAGAAATACGACAACTTTAACATGGAATAACTTATGGATTTCTTTTTTTTCTTAAAGAAGACTAAGAGAAAAAGATGTTTTATATGACACATTCTACCAGTGTTCCAAGTTTCAAAGTGTTTCGTTAATGAAAAATATGGCCCCCGTTTTAAAAAAGATCCGAAGGAACTCCTAGGGTG
>NC_142947.1:4684601-4737101 GCF_046866305.1 Octopus bimaculoides
AATATTGGATAGCAGAGTAACAATATTAACTTTTTGCAGACCATATGTCACCCTTAAGGACCATAATGCCAAGATATTTTCTAAGCGTGGATGTGCGATTAGAAGTTTGTTTCCCAAACACATGGCTCCGGGTTCAGTTCCACTGTGTCGCACTTTGGGCAATTGTCGTCAGCTATAGCCTCGGAGTTTTGGCTAAGCTCTTCTATAGCCTCAAAAATTTTAGTCGAACGATTCGACCCCATGACCTTTTTATTAGCCTGATATTTATTCTGTTAGTCACTTTTGCTGAACTGCTAACTTATGATAGTGGGTGAGGGCAAACACAGAGACAGACACAACACACACACACACACACACACACACACACACATACATATATATATAAATGTGTGTGTGTGTGTGTGTGTGTGTATAAATATATATATATATATATATATATATATATATATATATATATATATATATATATATATATATATTATATTATTATATGTAGATGTATATGACGGGTTTCTTTCAGTTTCCGACCACCAAATCCACTCACAAGGCTTTGGTCGGTCCGAGGCTATAGTAGAAGGTACTTTCCCAAAGAACCGCGCAGTGGGACTGAACCTGATACCATGTGGTTGAGAAGCTAACTTCTAACCACACAGTCACGCTAACACTTCTACGGACAAATTCTTCCTCAGAAAACTTCAACCTCAGACTGGATAACCATCGTCATCATTACCTGCACAGTTGATTGGTTAATGACATCCGGTAACTTCTTCTCACAAATATAAATGTCCTCCATATTTGAGTTATAATGATCATTTCCTCCACCATCGGCTCCCTCATTACTGCAATTCTCACGCCTGTACCCAGTGACAGGTAAACAAATTACCTGTGGTAGACATCCTCCTCCAACCGCTACCCAACAACAGCCCACCACTCCTGCGTTGCCGAGTCATTTGATCAAATGAGTCTTCTGTTACCGGGTCACGAGTCTTCAATAATTCCGACCAATGAAAATGAAACAATTCTATTTCTACAATGCTTTTATTGCGGAAATCCCTGACTAAAAGTTCGTTCTTTTGTCGTCTTTAAGGTTGCGCGCGGCGAATCGTAAAGGTGTGGGGGGGGGGACTATCAATATCGAACGCATAAAATAAACTCAACAGGAACTAAGTACTTTCTCCTTCACGATGTCTCTCTCTCTCTCTCTATCTATCTATCTATCTATCTATCTCTCTATCTATCTATCTATCTCATTCTCTATCGCTCTCTTTACACACACACATACACACAAAATCACACATACATGTATACATATATACACATATATACATACATATAGATAGATAGAAAGCAAACTTTGTTTATATGCTTGGACAATATCTTCACAGCAATTCACCGGACTTATTAAAGGCCCCGGATCTATTTTAAAACGGGGGCCACATTTTTCATTAATGTTTTACGTAGTGTTTTTGGTACGGAAAGACTTTCAAACTTCGTATACTTATCTATTTTGTGTTATAGAACAGAAAAATATTTTTGTATTCGAATTTATTTCATGTAAAAAATTGTCTTATTTCGATAATTTCAACCAATCACTGACAAGTATTCAGTTGTTTACATTTACTCCTTTGGCTGATTAAGCGATGTAAAGCGTATTTAATTTCCATACCTTCGTTTTATTTGCTTTTTTCATTTTAAATTTGCTTTAACCCTAACCCTAGGGTTAGGGTTAGGGTTAATTGTTTCAGAATCGTTTGTTTATGTAGTCGGCACTTAATGTATATCGGCTGAATGGACGTCAGTGATTGGTTGAAATTACAGAAATACGACAACTTTAACATGGAATAACTTATGGATTTCTTTTTTTTTTTTAAGAAGACTAAGAGAAAAAGATGTTTTATATGACACATTCTACCAGTGTTCCAAGTTTCAATGCGTTTCGTTAATGAAAAATGTGGCCCCCGTTTTAAAAAAGATCCAAGGCCCCTTTTTATTGCAGAGAAAGAGTCTATGATGAGCAGACTCCTTTTCATTGATCATACGACCGCCGAAAAGCCGCAGTCCCTGAAAAACCACGGTCAGGACTACAATGGGCCAGTGGTTTCACAAGTGTCTACTTGGAATAAAGAAAAGGGAGTGTTTTTGGTGTCGTGGTGATAAAAATATATTTTAATGTCGGGACCCTTATCTCTGAACCCAATTCAGTTCTCTTTTTCCTAAATCCACTTTTAAAGAACACCCAACGGAAGGAAATAAAGTCATTCTCTCTCTCTTTCTCTCTCATTCTCTCCCTCTCTCATTCTCTCTCTCTCTCTCATACTATTTATAAAAGCATATAAATATAAATATAATATATATATATATATATATATATATATATATATATATACATATATATATATACACATACACATATATATGCATATATACACACATATACGTACATACACACACACACACACACACACACACATATATATATATATATATATATATATATGAATACACAGGCATACACAAATATATATATATATATATATATATATATATATATATATATATATATATATATATATATATATATATATATATGTATGTATATGTGCAGGCGTGGCTACGTGGTAAGATATGTGCTTCCCAATCACATGATTCTGGGTTCAATCCCACTGCGTGTCACCTTGGGCATCTTCTACTACAGCTTTTGAGCCGAACAAAGCCTTGTGAGTGGATTTGATTGACGGAAACTGAAAGAAGCCTATATATATATATATCCAACGAGTTGCCATAATTGACCGCTAAATCCACAAGTGCTGGTGGTGGTGGTGGTGGTGGGGATAGTGGTGGTGGTAGTGGTGGTGGGGATAGTGGTGGTGGTGGTCGTGGTGGGGATAGTGGTGGTGTTGGCAGCAGCGGTTCTGATGTTATCAGCTGCGGGAAATTTGCAAATATTAAGGTCATTTGTTTGTTGAGAAATTGTGAAATAGTTCATCAACAGAGATGTAATTATTGAGTAAATTAATAACGTTAGATAATGAGAGGAGGAGGAGAATAAGGGGAAGGGGAAGAGGGTCGGGTGGAGAAGGTGATGAAGGAGGAAGCAGGAGGAGAGAAAACGAGTGCGGCGGACGAGGAGGAGGAGAAGGGAGAATGAGGGGAGGGGAAGAGGGTCGGGTGGAGAAGGTGATGAGGGAGGAAGCAGGAGGAGAGAAAACGAGTGCGGCGGACGAGGAGGAGGAGAAGGGAGAATGAGGGGAGGGGAAGAGGGTCGGGTGGAGAAGGTGATGAGGGAGGAAGCAGGAGGAGAGAAAACGAGTGCGGCGGACGAGGAGGAGGAGAAGGGAGAATGAGGGGAGGGGAAGAGGGTCGGGTGGAGAAGGTGATGAGGGAGGAAGCAGGAGGAGAGAAAACGAGTGCGGCGGACGAGGAGGAGGAGAAGGGAGAATGAGGGGAGGGGAAGGTGGGGTGTAGAAGGGGAGTTAGTGATGATGGAACGATGGGGGGGTCGGATGAATCAACGACATTGCTTACGGTTTTCAAACCTGGTACTTATTCTATCCTTCTCTTTTGCCGAACCGCTATGTCACGGGGATGAAAACAAACCAACACCAGTTGTCAAGCGATGGAGGGAAGGCAACACACACATACACACACACATGCACACAAACATGTATGTATGTATGTACAGCGGGTCTTCCCCACATTTCCCACACACACACGCACGAACGCACACACACACACACACACACACACACAAGAATGTCGCTGAGAACTACGTTAAGGGTACACGCATCTACGGAATGCTCGGCCACACGCACGTGACTTTCACGAGCAAGCTGTCCCGGTTGATCGGATCAACTGGAACCCTCGTCGTCGTAAACGACCGAGTGCCAGTCTCCAGTCTATTATACATAACAAAAGAAGCAGAGAGACGGGAGGGGGGAGATGGAGAGAGGCGGCGGGTGAGAAGGTCGGAATCGCAAACAGAACAATCGAGAAATAAAGATAATTACTTTGCGACGAAAGATTCTCCACTGAAACAATAACGCAAAGAATGAAAAGCAAATAAACTTCTGCTACAATTAATTGTAATATTAGAAAAAAAAGCGCGGAAAGTATTTTAATAATCTGGTTGAATGCTAAACTTTTGTCACAGCAAATCTATATTTTAACGGATAAACTATTTTTGTGATCCATTCATAATGTGAACTTTGTTTTTCTTGTTTTTTTTTTATTAATATTTTTTTTTTGTTCAGAAACAAAGTGATGTTTATGCAAAACTTTTAAAGAACTGTATTTTGTGTGTGTGTGTGTGTGTGTGTGTGTGTGAAATAAAGTGTCTTGCTGAAGAACACAACGCGTTACACGGTCCAGGAATCGAAGCCACACGCTTACGACCAGGAGTCCAGCACCCTAACCATGCGCCCCCCCACACACACACATACACATACATACATACATACACGTATGGATATATTTATATATTATTTATATTATATATAATATATATATCTTTATTGCCAACATAGGGGCTAAACATAGAGGGGACAAAGGGATTAAGTCGATTACATCGATCCCAGTGCATAACTGGTACTTATTTAATCGGCCCCGAGCGAATGTAAAGCAAAGTCGATCTCGTCGGAATTTGAACTCAGAAGGTAAAGATAGACGAAATACCGCTACGCGTTTCGCCCGGCGTGCTAACGGTTCTGCCAGCTAGCCAACTTATCTAATATAATATATAATAAAATAAATATGTGCGTGAGTGTGTGTGTGTATGTGTGTGTGTGTGTGTGTGTGTGTGTGTATATATATATATATATATATATATATATATATATATATATATATATATATATATATATATATATATATATATATATATATATATATATATATATATATATATATATATATATATATATATATATATATATATAGGCGGTGCCCCAGGACGAGACGAGATTATATGAGTGAGGCAAGCAAAAGAATAAAAGAACGCGAGGACGTGGTACATGTAAAGTATTAGCAGACGCTCAGGGAAGGAAAGAAAGGTGGTTTTACGTTTCGAGCATGGCTCTTCGTCAGAAACAGGAGACGGAGGGAAGCCCAAGAGAAAAGGATGGCGGAGGGGAAAAATCGCCAATGATTCACATGTGGTTACATTTTGAAATATATATGTGTGTGTGTGTCTATGTATGTATATATGTATATATTTATATATATGTGTGTATATATTTATATGGATATATTTATATGTATGTTTTTTCTTTATAGATAGATAGATAGATAGATAGATAGATAGATAGATAGATAGATAGATAGATATGTAATGAGAAATAGGCGGAAGATAGGAAAATGTTTATTGATCACTACAATTGTTTCGGCCCTTCTAGCATCGATCCCTCACGAGTGGGATACTGTACAAGTGGTTTAGGAGTGTCGGCCGATGCTTTTCAGGTAGCATCCAACCATCCATCCTCAATAATGAGGGGATTAGAGAGGAATGTTTCAACATGCATATCTAGGTTATCTGTTGATAAAGAAATATTTGATTCACATGCATCATGTTACAATGCTGCTTTAGCTCGGGCTGGCTACCGAGAGAAAGTTCAATACATACAAGACACAGGCATAAACTCTGCGAATTCTTGCACTAATAAATACACATTACATACCAACGCAACGATACAGTAAGCGAACAGACACAGGTCGAAAATACAGGTCAAAAAAATTGCTCGATGCAATTAACTACAAACCAAAATTCATAGACACACGACACAATAAGTCTCTGCTGCTCATAACACAATAAATTGTCCCAAGTCTATACAACACACCAGAACAAATAAGCCAAACAACAAATATAGGAATCATGATATCCTCTGGCACGGCCCAGTCCACGGTTAACATGTTTCAACGAAGAAGATCGCTACGGAATTTTTGGCCGCTGTTAGACAAATGTTTTCCAAAATCAAATCGATACCTTTCGATTTGATTAATAAACACACAGTGAAGGTATTGTACGCAAACTCTATTAATTTAGAACACACACACACTGTTACTCCTTACCTATATATATATATATATATATATATATATATATATATATATATATATATATATATATATATATTACCTATATATATATGTATATATATATATATATATAACAAAACGAAGAACAAAAAAAAGCGAATCAACTACCCCGCCCCCTCCTGAATAATTCTCTAGATATTTCCTTTAAAAGCTTTGTACCCTCAATACTGATAAACACCCCGAGTACCTACCTGCTTTTCACAGCAGCGATAAAATATTCCAGTGGACGGTTGTTGTTAAAAAGCCGTCCGTTTCAAAATCCTGTTTTGCGTGAAATAATGGGAGCGGACCAAAGTTGATTTCACTTCAACAAGTTTTTCACAGCAGACAAAACGAAAAAAGTCAGCCAGAATTGCCGCCGCCGCCACCGCTGCTGTTGCAGTCGCTGCTGTTGCAGTCGCTGCTGCTGCTGTTGCCGGTGTCATCGTCGTCGTTTCAGTGTTGTCCATGTTGTCGCTGGCGGCGGTGGCTGAGGGGGTGGTGATTATTGCTGCTGGTTTTTGTTGTTGTTGGCGGCGGCGGCGGCGGTTACGAAACCTCCTCGTAGCGTCGCTCTTGATCCGTTGCTGATGCAGGTTTCCAGCCTTTGCTTTTTTTTTTCTTTTTTTTTTTCCCCTCTTTGCTTCTTTCAGACATTTTATTTTTGTTGTTGCTAGCTCTGAGACAACTCCCCTTACTCACACACTTACTTACACCTCTACACGATCTACTTTGATCGGCCCAGGACTATCGCAGAAGACACTTGCCGAAGGTGCCGCGCTGTGGGGTTAAACCCAGAGCCATATGGTTGGGAAACCCAACTTTACCCGAATGTTTAATAATGTACAAAACAGATACACACCCATGAAATCACCATATTTGGGTCAAATGAGTTTTTAAAAAATGCCAACAATCTTCATCCAAGCAAACCAGTCGATGGTATGAGTTGAGCTTCATTCAAATACACACACATACGCAAACACACACACACACACACACAATTCTTGTAGAACCTAAAATATAATTTTACCCTTATATATATATATATATATTTATATATATATATATATATATATATATATATATATATATATATATATATATATATATATATATATATATATGTATGTATTCTTTTTTATTTTCTGTAAAGACATGCAAAGCTCTCAGAATACTGTACAAACTTAGATGACTACTGTAAATAAATTATATTTCTAATGGTAACCTTTTCCACAGTTTAATGCACCGTTCTGACGTATATTTAAATTGTCTGCCAGCAGCTAAGAATAACAAATTTCAGAAAAAGTCACCACACTTCTGACCTTCACGTTGAAAAGACGTGACCCTTTTCAAAGTGCTGCCAAATGCTCTAGCTTACGACATTGTAGATACATCGTTCACAATTTATATTTTCTTTTCTATTCTGGGCACAAGACCCTAAATTTTGGGAGAGGGGACCAGACAATTTGATCGATCCCAGTACGCAAATGGTACTTAATTTATCGACCCCGAAAGGATGAAAAGCAAAGTCGACCACAGCGGAACTTGAACTCAGAACTTAGAGACAGACGAACTACCGCTACGCATTTCGCCCGGCGTGCTAACCACTCTGCCAGCTCACCATATTCTTTTCTACTCTGGGCACAAGGCCCGAAATTTTGGGGAGGGGCCCAATCGATTAGATCGACCACAGTATGCAACTGGTACTTAATTTATCGAACCGTAAAGACAGACGAAATACCACTAAGCATTTTGCCCGTCATGCTAACGTTTCTGCCAGCTCGCCATATTGAGATATGTATGTGTGTGCGCATGTGTGTTTGTGATTATATAGGCATTTGCATATATGCATATTTATAGGGTTATATATGCATATATATTTTTTGCGCTGTATTGCGTCTTTGTTACTTTCTTGCATCTGTTATTTTGTTATTGATCTTCTATAGAAATGAAGCCATGTCCTTTAACTTGCTGCTTTTCTTTACACGAAACGAGAAGATACATTGCGGAACTTTTATCTTAACGAGTTATATCTATTTATCACCCGAAGACACCCACCTGCACGGCTCCACTCTTACTCAGCTGGCAAAATGAGCTGTACCTGTATTTCAAAGGGCCAGCTTTTTCACATTCTGTGTCACGCTGAATCTCGCTGAGACCTACGTTAAGGGTTCGTCTCCCTGTGAAGTAGTCACCCAATTACACATTAATTTCACGAGCAGGCTGTTCCGTGGATCGGATCAACTGGAACCATCGTCGTCGTAACCGTCGAAATGCTATATATGATATTGTGTATATATATATATATATATATATATATATATATATATATATATATATATATATATATATAGAGAGAGAGAGAGAGAGAGAGAGAGAGAGAGAGAGAGAGAGAGAAAGAGAGAGGAGACACACACACATATATATATATATATAATCTACAACTATCAGTAAAATTAATTTATTTACATTTCTCTCTCTCTCTCTCTCTTGTATGTATATGCGTATAAGTGGTGCATTATGTGTGAAAGTGGAAAAATTCAGAGCAAATACGTATTCAATATAGAAATAACTGATATATATATATATATATATATATATATATATAGAGAGAGAGAGAGAGAGAGAGAGAGAGAGAGAGAGAGAGACAGACAGACAGACAGACAAACAGACAGACAGAGATGCACAATTATGTCTGTGTTTGCATTTTGCTTGATGCATTGGCGCGTAAAATACGCATGCACACACACCCATACACACATTGACAAAGTATTTTTGTTCAATTAAAAATACTTTGGTCATTTCGTTCGGCCATGTGGCACAGACATTCCCTTGTTATTCTTCCAGTTGTAAACGTAATGAATCACTCATTGGCTTCTTACAAAACATGCTATCAACGACGCTAGTGCTCACAAAATCCATGGCAGACGATAAATATATTAAAATGCTTCCAGATTGAATTATGTCATATTTTCTGGAAGTATAAATGAAAACAGAAAGGGTTTCGATGGCAATTCTGGTTCGCCTCAGTTTCTCGGAGAGACGATGAGCAGCTCTGGTACGTTCACTTGGCGTCAGGGTAAAATCGATTTTTCAAAATAAATGCTTTACTATATTTTGTTTGACATTCTGAGTCCTCGGATGTCACATGCCTCGACATACCGCCAACGGTGAATATATTATTTCACTGTTGACTATATGTCGGGGGGGGGGGGAGAAATTTTGTTTAGACAACCAAATACGTGTCATTAGTAAGGGTCAACAACGCCGAAACGAACCTGACGTTCTCATGAGTCATTGCTGGGACGAAGCTCACCTCGCTCTGTCTTTAGCATTTAAACCCCTTTAGCATTTAAACCGACCATATCAGGCCAAAATACTCTGCTTGTTTTAAGTTCAAACCGGACAGATCCCGCCTCTCATACCTACCCTACAAAGTTATTCTAAAAATAAGCAATTACATCATGAAAATCTCGAAGATAATGCACGATTAACTGAAAACAAAGTGAATAAATAAGCATTACCTCTGACAGAGTAATCTGAATGTTAAAGGGTTAATTCAACATGTCTATGAATAGATTTTGTCTCAGACAGAAACCACATCATCGCACTTTTCAATGGTGTATATATATATTCAATACGAAACACAGACGGAGATGCTGGCAGTGGTGGTGTTTTTCGTTGTAGGTCTGCCCTGACCAAGAACATCTATTTATCACAAGCTCTCCACTCGTGACTATCCTGCCTTTATTGCTTCATACAGCGTATCAGGAACTAATTTCTTTTAACCAATTTGTATTTCACCTTTTGTATTTCAGACAGTAGGGTTTAATGAGAAGAACATTTGTCTGTTATTTCACGCAAGTAAAAACGACCGAGTAGAGGCCCCGTTATTGTTCCCTATGTTTTATGTGTTTAAGGGTCACTGGTAAATTCTCAAACTCAACCATGAAGTTTTCACACAGCGGGCCTCAAAGTACCCCTAGCCCACTCCTGTGATAAATGTGGTTGGTTATTTTAACACAAAACTGACAGACAGTAGGAGATTTTTAACCGGGACGTTTTTAAGAGACAAAATCTATCTGCCAGACACAGACATGTTTCAAACTTGTGTCTTTCCATAAGAAGTGTATGTCGTCTGCTGTTATGATGCTTTGATTCTTAATACTCACACACACACACACATAAATATATATACGTATATGCATGTCTATTTGACATACAAGAATTCAGTTTAAAATAACGTATACACACACAAACACACACACACCGTATACTCAAACATACAGATGCTAACACACATACACGTGTATGCATGTAAATCTGTGTGTGCATTATAAATATATATATATATATATATATATATATATATATATATATATATATATACACACACGCATGTATGTCTATGTAAGTATAAACGTATGTGTACACATACATGCATACATACATACATACATTTTTTATATATACAATACACCTGATTAAGAACAGATGTAGCCAATGTCAATAAAAATATACTCAATACTGTCCAAATGCATGAATAAAGGAAACATGTTTATTCATTAGATGTGATTGAAATTGCAGAATGACTACCAGGTTTCGCTTTACAGCTCATCGGATATTTTATGCAGTAACTCGAGTTGTATTTTTGTCAGAATTTTGTATGAGATTGAAAGAAGAGAAATTCTTTGGCAATCTCCACAGTCCTGTCAAATCCCTCTTGCCGCATTTCCAACATTCTCTGAACTGGAGTAGTCGGCATTGGCCAAAACCACGTGGTTGCAATGCAAGCCTTTTAACCAGTCAGCTTATTCTGTATTTCATTTAAGAAACGAATATACGAGTATAATTTCTGCTCTAATGTAAGGCGTAGTGAAGGATGAAATTTAGATGGAATTTAATTTAAATTGCCGTTATTTCCGAGCATTATTCCGTTTTAGCCTTCAATGCATTTCAGTATATTATTCGAAATATGAATGCATTCTTTTCTATTGAGCCTTTTGCTAATTTGCGGTGCACGGGAAAATATTTCCAAATTTGCAATAATTAGTATTATTGCTATAACTGTTTATCTCTTTTAGTTGATATTAAATCTTATTTTAATATCCATTTCAGAAATGTAACCGCTCTGTGGCTACAGACTGAGCGTTCATTACTAAGTGTTCGATTTTGAGGCTATTTGACTTTATATTCCAATATCCACCGTTCATATGTAATTAGTATATTTTAATTACAAATTTTCAGTCTTCCACTCACTTCAGTATCACATTTATTTCCTTCAATGTCTCTGCCCAGAGAAAACATACAGGATACGTATGCAATGACTTTATTCATGGCCAAATAATGCTTTCACATGTATTGTCTATGAAGAGAACTTTCTCTCAAAACAACTTCCCCAACAAAAGGTTTACCCACGTTCAAGTATTCTAAATATAATTGTACATTCCTTTATTTCGACCAATCAACATTACTTTGTGCGCCTCCATTTTATACACAGGATTTGATACTTTTTTTATTCTTTTACGTGTTTCAGTCATTTGACTGCGGCCATGCTGGAGCACCGCCTTTTAGTTGAGTAAATCAACCCCAGGACTTATTCTTTGTAAGCTTAGTACTTATTTTAATGGTGTCTTTTGCCGAACCGCCAAGCTATGGGGTCGTAAACACACCATCATCGGTTGTCAAGCGATGGTGGAGGGACAGACCAGACACACAAGCATAATATATATACGACGAGCGTCTTTCAATTTCCGCCTACCAAATCCACTCCTGAGCATAGATAGATAGATTTGGGGGAAAGGACTAGTAACTAGTCGATTACTTCAACCCCAGTGTTTCACTGGTACTTATTTAATCGACCTCGGCAGAATTTGAACTCTGAACGTAAAGACGGACGAAATACCGCTAAGCATTTCGTCCAGCACGCTAATGATTCTGCCAACTCACCACCTTGATGATGATGATCATGATGATGATGATGATTATGATGATGATGATAAACATTACTCATCCATTCAATTAGTTATTTGAGAGTGAAAACACAAAACAAAACCTGGAAAGAAAACCCCCACAAAGACCAACATCTCCATCCAGATAGGGGTACATAGTTCCAGTTGAGGGGTGGAGAGGGTGCAAAGGCAGTCATTTAAAACAGTTTGACACAAAACCAAATCAAATTCTTGATGTTTTATTAAAAAATACAATTCTTTGATAGAATCAATGAAACACCAAATGGCGCCATATCTTCTTTAACAGGTTTCAGTCATCGGATCATAATATGTTGGAACAATACCTTCAAAGGTAGAAGAGTCACTCCACCAACAATTTACCCCCACCCCCATTTCATTACCTGCGGACTGTATTTACATATGTTTTTGTATGTTTAATTACATATTTCTCTTTTTTTTTTCTTTTTTCTTTTTTGGTAATGTCAAAAGGATGAAAGGTATAAAGTGAGTCTAGGTGAGATTTGAACTCGGAATGTAAGAGGACAGGACCAAATATTATGAAATACATTTTGTCCAAAACTACTGAGTCTGCCATTCCCGTAACCAATCTGAGTTCTTACTTGTCTACTGATCAACAGTATATATATATATATAGATATCTAAACAAATATGTGAATGCGTGCGCGCGCGTGAGTGTGTGTGTGTGTGTATATGTATATATTTATACACACACACAGATATGTGTGTGTAAGTGTGTGTATTATAAATCACAAGGATGGACCATTCCATGCCAGGCAAATCTGTTGTAGACCACACCCACTAATTAAATTCTTAGCAATCAATCAAACTGATTGACGCCAGCAGAGAAGGAAAGCACTTCTTCTCCCTTACAAAGTCTGGCGCCTGGATATAAATGAAAGACTCTGATGGATAATCTCCTCCTCACGGACACAGCCAAATCCAGGTCTGTCTGAGGATTCTGTGAAAGCACCAAGATTGGGACCTTAGCAGCAGACATCGTCACAAAGGGAGAAAAAACAAGGGGAGCAGAGGCTGGGCCGTAAACAGGACAGCAGGAGAATGGATTGAGGGGTAGGTATATAATTGGAAAGACAATACACACACAAACAGATAGGATGGGCTTCTTTCAGTTTCCGTCTATCAAGTCCATTCACAAGGCTTTGGTCAGTATAGGAGAAGACACTTGCCCAATGTACCACGCAGTGGGACTGAACACGGAACCATGTGGTTGGGAAGCAAATTTCTTACCACACAACCATGACTGTGTCTGTACACACACACATATATACACACATTTATATATACATATATATATATGTATACACACATACACATACATACATATATACACAGATACACACACACACACACACACACACACATGTATATTTAATATACACAGGACTTGAATACAAGCTATTATAAGTTTCATGTCTCTGGAAATACAATGATCAGACAAGCTTGTATAGCCTGCCATGTATTGTCAGGCCCTATTTTCATGGTTATACAAACTTTGTCCGACCATTCTATTATCAGAGGCATGAAACTTATAGCAGCTCACACTTCAATCTTCCGTTTGTTAAATGACATTTGTCTCTGACTGAATGGAGTGGGTTTTTTTCTTGATTCCACCAATAATGGAACAACATGCTTTCCTTCTCTGTGTGTGTGTGTTTGAGTGTGTGTGTGTGTGTGTGTGTGGGTATGTTTGTGTTAGTGTGTATGTATATATACACACACACATATACACACACATATATAAACATATATGTGTGTGTGTGTGTATATATGTGTGTGTATATATGTCTGTATATATATGTGTGTATATATATATATGTATATGTATATATGTGTGTGTGTGTGTGTGCTTGTATATATATATATATACACACATACATATACACTCATAAACACACATACATGCACACACATATCACCCATACAAAACATACATACATATATATATACACACACACACACACACATATATATATACATACACACATCACGGTATAATTTTGAGAAGAGCTGAAGCAACAGTTTCTTCCACCACTGAGAAAGAAAGAAAGAAAGAAAGGAAGGAAAGAAAGAAAGAAAGAAAGAAGCCACAATCTGCCACCCAGCACCCCAACCCTTTCAAACAAGATGGTGCCATTTTCAAATGGTGCCACCCAAGATGCTTGCTTCTTTCCTTAAGTGTCCAGATGCTTGCTTCTTTCCTTAAGTGTCCCTGGGTTGAAATGTGCATGTTCAGAAGCTTCGGTGATGGAAACGTCTCCTTGCACAGCTTGCATCGAATCACATTGGAATAGCTGGACCTGTCAAATAAACCAAAAACAGAAACGTACAGCTGCGGACATTCTGGACAAGTCTGCTACTTTACAAACGGTTTAATCCTTATCTAATTTGAATATAACGAAGATTTTTAAATTATAGGCTGTGTGGCCACAGTTGGGGGGGGATGGCATGGAGAGCAGTGGGGGAGAGGAAAGAAAGGTCACCAGGTGCAATATCTATGAACAAAAGCAACGTCAAAGTGTGAGGGAGGAGGAGGAGGAGAGAGTAAAAGAGGAAATGCAAAATAACAACAGGGTTAAGATCAATGAAGGGCCCCAACAGGGGTTGTTGGTTCAGAAAAGTTTTTATTGTTTATCTTCTTGTTTTAGTCGTTGGACTGCGGCCATACTGGGGCACAGCCTTGAAGGGGTTTTAGTCAAACAAGTCAACCCCAAGACTTAATTGTTTTGTTTTGTTTTGTTTGTTTGTTTTGCAGTGTATCGTACTTATTCTATCGGTATAGGAAGCTAAGAGTTGAGGGCAGATAAGGGCACAAACCCCTAATGGCACAATTCCTATATAAAGAGCCACAACAGCAGTTAATATTAGCCATCAGTGTAGAAAGACATCTCAACAACACATCATCATCATCACCATCATCTAACACACATGTTCAATGATGACATGGGTTTCACAGTTTGACCAGTCCAAGACTGCCTTTTGCTCCAGTGTCTGTTTTGGCATGGCTTCTACAGCTGGATGTCCTTGCTAAAGCCAATCACTTTACAACATGTACAGGGTGGTCTATTCGTGCCACCAGCACATGTGATGTTGTCATGCAGTTTGGAAGACTAAGATCTTCGAGAAGGGCAAATTTATGCTAGAAAATGGAAGGCAAAAGAAGAGCAAAACATATGATAGAAGGGGCAAAAGCAGAACTGGTTTTTTCATATTGAAGCACTATGTAACTATTCACATTTTAGAAGAGTACATGGACATGATCAAGTGGAGCCAGAGAGCAATGAGGGGAGAGTAGGTGATGACTGGCAGAGTGCTGAGCAGCAGAATAGTAATAATAAAACAAAGCTATGTATACTAATTAATCAATTAATAGAATATATGAGAGACAGCCATCACAATGATGGGTATTCCTCATATGGCATTGACAGAAGAACAACAGTGAAAATACTTCATGACTTACATCCGAGCTATTACTTTCAACTCTTGGATGTGGTTTTCAAGCTCCCTTATATCTCGTTCGGAGATGCTATCATCCTCTTTGTCATCGTTCAAGCTGGATGAACACTCGGTTGCAAGGGCAACGCCTTTGTGGAGTTTGAACAGGAGTTCCCAGTTGTTGTCGGAGCAATCCGGTTTTAAATAGTCTGATGGTGAAATCTGGTGGGGGGGGAAAAAGAAAAACAAAGACAGTACAGCATCATCATCATCATCATCATTTAACATCTATGTCTTATGTGGACGTGGGTTGCACCATTTCACTAAAACAGCAATGAGAGGTAAAATATAAGCTCAATGGTTGACAAAAGAGTTAGAGGACAAAGTAGCATCCCATTGAGATAAGATCCAGAAGTTAAGTTCTAGATAATTCTTCAGGTGGGGCAGGGAGTCAGGTGAAGAGGGGACAGTTAGGACATTTGATGTTTAATACAAGTCTTGCCACTCACCAAGTTCCATTCATAGGGGTTCCAGGATAGAACGGGGTCAATTGGTTCCCTTCTCTTCTGCATCAGACTGGAAATAAATAAATAAATACAATAAAATAAATAAGAGAAGGAATATATTTTGATGATTTGGAAAGTTGGGAGAAAATGCTAGAAATAAAAGCGAATTCAGGTTCAAATCAAAAGTGAACAAATAAATCTAATTTTTAATTAGCGACATATTTTAATCATTCATAAGGGAGATAACTCCTTGGGATTTTTTTAGTTTATTAGGAATTATCAGAGGAAATAAGTTTTATAACGGTTAACCTTTTAGTATTTAAACTGGCCATATCCAGTTCAAATATTTTGTTTAGTGTTAAAAGTGGCCAGATCCAACCTTTCACACCTACCCTACAATGTCATCGGTCTGTCCACTCTGCTCTCAGAATTGGTCTGTCATTTTCTGAATTATTCCATTTCAAGCTTGAGTGATTGGCTATCAAAAGCGTTGATTCATTAGTCTTTCTCTTATAACCAAAGACTGAAGACAATCCAACCATGACCATTCTGTCTTCTTGTATATCCAAGATTACATTGCCTGATATGTCTCTGCCTTTTTTCTAAGACACAGTATGCAATTTAAGTAAGATTTGGCTGCTATTTCTAGAATAGCTGAGTGCTACATCTTATATGCAGTAAAGGTAGCTGCTCCAGCATGGTTTTAGATGAAATGGCTACAACAAGCTAAACAATTGAAAACAAAATGGAATGGTCACTATTGGAATGTCTTGGGCCAAAATGTCTGTCTTGCTGGATAGGACTGACCTAGAGCAAAACAACAACAACAAGGTGAAGGGGGAATGAGTGGCAGAAAAACTGCAAAGAGGGTGGAGGGGTGAATGGAGGGAGGGTGAGTAAAGAAAAAGAAAAAGTAAAGCGGAATGAGTCATACTCACTCTAAAAGTTTCCTCCGAGCCGATTCCTGTAGCTTCACAACAGACTCAGGACCCCAGGTACTGGCAGTTTGTTGGTTACCAATAATAATGTTTATGGCCAGTCGGATTCCATTAATCTGTTAAAATTACAAAAGAAAAAAAAAAAAAACAAATGGTATTGATCTACGTAAATAGAACAATTCTACAACTGAGAGCCAGATTATTGTCGTTATCACCGCATCATCATCATCACCACCACCACCACCACCACCACCACCAACAACAACAACAACAACAACAACAACAACAACAACAACAACAACATCGTCATTTAATGTCTGTGTTCCACGTTGGCATGGGTCGGGTGGTTTGACAGGATCCGATGGGTTGAAGGACTACATCAAGCTCCAATATTCCCCACAGACCTGGGTTTTTATGGCTAGAGGTCCTTCCTGCCACCAACCACTTTACAATGCATACTGGTTGCTTTTTCACATGGCAATAAAACTACTGAGTAAGTCGCAAGACAAAGAAATGAAAAGAAAAAGCCTCCTCCACTGTGCAGGAGGCTGATCTGACCAATATCCTACATCAGTATTTCTCAACCAACAGGAGCTTGGTCTTCACAGAGACGAACTTCTTGTCAGAAGGGAAGGATTTTGAAAGATGAAGTAGACTACAGAGCAAATTTTTTTTATCTAAAAAATGATGTAAAAGAATAAGAGAGAGAGAGAGAAAAACGAAAGAGTAAAAAGATCATATAGAGTGCGCATCAGAATTATTAGGATAAAACTTACTTGGATGAGGATGTGTGGCGTTCAATCATATAATGATATAAATAATATATATATATATATATATATATATATATCAAAATGGACATTAATGATGATGTTGATGATACATATGAGAGAGAGAGAGAGAGAGAGAGACTGAGAGAGAGAGAGAGACCGAGAGAGAGAGAGAGATATCTGTGTACCTTAAATATATCATCAAGATCAATTTTTGAATCAAACTCGATCTCCATGTCATGCTCTGGGTAGATTGCAGCTCCAGTTTCACTGTCAAAGCCCAAACCACAAATGGCACCAGAGTAGTAGGTCATGTTTTTATCAGTTCTACAATGAGAAATCATCAGTTAGGTTTTGAGAAGGAGGAAAACAAAATGGACAAAACATCACACACACACACATTGTGAGGACTCTCCTCTCATAAACGACAGAGAAAGGGTTCTCCAATTTCTTGCTGAATGACCAACACAAATGATTTATTTATCGTGAAGAAATGTCTCAGCTAAACGTGAACTCACTCCCTGCCTCAGACTGACATTGCCTGAACAGGTGCACCGTGGTGTGCCACGTTTCAGATATCAAAGTGATCACGGGACAATTGTGAGATGAAGTGCTTTTGCACAACACCACAAAGTACCACCCGGTCCTAGAATCAAACCTACAATCTCCCAATCATGAGTGCAACACTCTAACTAGTAGGCCATGCACTCTCGAATACACACACATATACAAACAAAGCACATCACCATCTTTTAACATCCATTGTCCATGCTGGCATGGGATGGACGGTTTGACCAGGGCTGGTAAGCTGAGAGGCTGCACCAGACTCCAGTCTGATTTGGCATGGTTTCTACGGCTGGATGCCCTTCCTGACACCAACCACTCCAAGAGTGTAGTGGGTGCTTTTATGTGTAACTGGCACAGGTGCCAGTTGCATGACACCCACCAGTATCTGCCACAACTACAATTTCACTTGTCTTGATGGGTCTTCTTTTCAAACATGGTGTATTGCCAAAAGCCTCAGTCATTTGTCATTGCCTCCATGGGGCCCATACCAAAATTTAAAAAAAAAAACCTTAAGTATTGTTACCTCAATTCACAATATGGTGTGAACAACATGGCAACCAAAGCTGGAAGTCCTGCAATGTGTGGCATCAATGTTGTATCTCGTGTGATGACATTCACACCATTAGCATTCATGTGGACAAAAGCAGCAACCATCATCCTGGCGGTGGAGTTCTGTGGGTTGTCGTCGATAGCAACACAGTTCACGCTGTCCGAGTCGATCTTAGCACCTCTTCACAGGAGAAAAAAAAAAAGAAATGTGAATGGATAAAGTCATCAATATAACATCTGTTATTAACACAACCAATGGAATGAAATATTCTAATACATATGTATGTATGTGAATGTTTGTGTAACATATATACATCAGTGGCGACTCCACCACTGGGGCTGTTCGGGCTTAGCCCGAGTATAAATTTAGTAAAGTGAACGTGTCTTTGCGAGCTGGTTTCATTTTTGCCCTCACTGACTTCAAGTGTGTGATGGCAGCCAATAATTCAGGCTCCCTTTATTGAGCCTGCTCGCAGTTCATTGACTTTTGGTCAGCGTCTGACTGGCGGTTGTCCTAGAAATGCTGTGTCAGAAAATATTATTCGTAGCAGACATTCTCTTGAATTTGACAATCCCTTCCAATAACTGAGACATGTCTGAAGAATTAAATTGAAAAACACTTACCGAAGACGTCCTGAGTTTGTCATTCCAGAGAAGGTCATTTCTAAAGGATTCGATGGACCGTGGAGTTTAATCTGTAAAGAAACCAACAAAAAGGCCGAGAGTGAGTTTACACAGAAGTCATGGGAAGATTTTTTCCATGGCATCATCGTCTTACTACCTACGTTTACATGAGTCAGATGCCCTTCCTGCCACCAACCCTCACTTATTTGCAGAAAAAGGTAATACTTCCCCCATGGTCAGACATGTTTCCCGTGGAAGAGAGAAAATGAACAACAATGCATGTGTAATGGTGATGCTCATTTACAATCTTCACAAAATGTCAAAACAAGGGGAAGCTTATGGCGATCACCGTGCAATGACTAAGGAAAATAGTTTAATAAAAGGGCATATAAGGGCTCCACAGAAAAAAAGAAGGCTTTCCTCATGTGGATAAGAAAGTCTTCTTTTTCTGTTGAGGGCTTATATACCCCTTTATTAGACTATTTTCTGTAGTCATTGCACGGTGATCGCCATAAGATTTAAGCTTATATAAAAATACTATATATACTCACACACACATGTGGTCACTCAATATGCTAGAAACAGCAACTATATCGCCCTCAAATCACAATCATCTTAAATAAATAAATAAATAAATAAAAGGAGTAGACAAATTAACAAGAGACAGTCATGGCTGGAACACCTTTGATTATAGATCTGTTCAGCTAATCAGGGATGACATGGGACCTACTACTACTACTACTACTACTACTGCTGCTGCTGCTGCTGCTACTGCTGCTGCTACTACAAGTAGCAGTGCTGGTAGCTGTAGTGATGATGGTGGTGAGTTGGTGGTAGTAGTAGTAGTAGTAGTAGTGGGAGTGGTTTTATCAGCAGCAGCAGTACAATAGGGACCACTCCTCTGTGTTAATTAGTTTAGATAGGAATAAATATTCGACCCCCCCCCCTCCAACACACACACACACTCCCCCACCCCCCGCTGCTACTATGTGGGATTTATTGTCCCAATGTTGAGGGAAAAAATCTTCACACAAAATTCTCTCCCATGACTCATACACACACCTTTGTTTATACAGACACACACCTATATACATTCAAACACACACCTACGAATACTCACACACACACACACTTATTTCCCTCTACTCTCCCCCACTACTACCACCACCGCTGCCGCCACCACTACATATTGTGACTCCTAGCATTATTAGCAACAATTACATGAATTAATTCAAGGAAATTACTCAACTTCATCACACAGAAACACACAACTATACATATAGACACAACAAATACATTACACACACACACACACAATGGGCCGATGAGCTTCTTTCAGTTTCCATCTACCAGACTTACAAGACTTTGTTCAGCCGAGGGCTATGATACAAGACATTTGCCCAAGGTGGGACGGAACCTGAAACCAAGAGCAAACTTCTCAACCACACAGCTACACCTGCACCTGATCTTAACACTAACATATAAAAAAGGTAATAAATAACAACCACTGAAAGACATTAAATTCCAGCTGACCTTTCCCACATAACGAACCAAACTAAACTCGTTAGTAAGACCAAGTGCATTCCAGTCTAACGATGTTGCATCACTATTTTGACAAACGGACAAACTCGACGATTCCTGAGCTTTCTTTCGTTCTTCATGGTCTTTCTGAAAAAATGGAAAACAAAATTTGAATAGAAATTATTGCTATGGTAACATAAAGGAGAACATAATTAACATATTTAGGATGATGATGATTATTGTTTGTTGTTGTTTACATTGTCATTAAAAAGATACATTCTACTGCCATCATCATCATCATTTAATATCCATGCTCCATGTTGCCAAAAGCTGGACAGTTGGACAAGATCTGATGGGCGCAAAGACTGCATTGTGCTCCCACTGTCTACTTTGGTATGAATAAAAGTTAAAATATGTTCTACTTACTTTGGATAAGAAAGATTCTTCAGTGACGTCAGCATAACCAAGATCAATAAGTTTCTGATTGATATTTTCTTGTTGTTTTGACTTCTTCTTGATCAGCTCAACATGGAGGACTCTTCCAACGACTGAATAAATCTGGAACAACAACAGCAAGAAGAAGAATATGAAGGAGGAAGAGAAAATATGACAAAAAAATATAGAGAAATTTATTTAGACACACACACATACATACAAGAGTTAAGGAATGGAGTAGCTAAGATCCGGGCTACATATGTACCCCCTTGTGACAATGTAAACTTTCATTTCATCAAGATATCCTTGGCCTGTGTTATACACCCCGTTTGGACATTTACCATTTCTGAGGTTCCGCTCTCTATGAAACATATGTAGCCCGGATCTTATCAACTCCATTCCTTAACTCTTATTTGCATATCCGGCAAAGAATGAAAGAAAGAAAGAAATTCTTACTTGAGCATAAATAGGGAAACCAGATACCATGTTTTGGAAATAGTCAGTAGACTCCTGGGACCAGCAACCATCGAAACATTTGATTGGTGATGGCTGAATTCCACTTAAATAACATTCAAATGCCTGAAATACAGAGAAACCAATGAAATATAAGAAGATATTATTTACATTTGACGGATTTTTGTCCTCATCTTGTTTGTTGTTAACACAATGTTCCGGCTGATACACCCTCCAGCCTTCGTTAGGTGTCTTGGGGAAATTTCGAACCTGGGTTCTCATTCCTAAGGTATTTTTCGATATTAGTTCAAGGTGCCACATTGTGGGATCAGACCCTCAAAATCATGTAAATGTGAGATGAACTTCTTAAGTACACATCCAAGCTTTTGACCATGGAAAAGAACAAACATACAAACATACTCTAGACAGAGCTGAAATATCAAGGGACAGCTTGAATCACAAGAATGGTACTCACTTGGAAAGGAACATCTAAAAGGTCCTGAGGAAGAAGCTTCAGGTTATGGAAAGGAACAATTTCCATATTGCCATAATCCACAAAGAAAACCTAAAATAAGAAAAAATTTTTTTTAGATATATAAAACAGGCATTTGAACAAAGTGAAGCACAACTACAAGGTAAGACATTTGTTTTTTGGGGGATTCAGTGGGGGTTTGTTGCTCGTGTTTATTTATTTTGTCGAACAAGAAATCTCCACTGAGTTCCTGGCAAATTGTCTGCCTGTAGTTGTGTTTAAAGTCTCACTTGGCGGTGAGAAGTGTGTTTTGGGAGTGTATCCCTCCTCCTATAATTGTGCTCATTTTTTACCAATTTTTGGTGAAATTGTTGTATGACTGTTTTGTGCCCTGGATTACCAAGTGGATTACCGAGTTAGCCAGGAGTCCCAGGACGGCCAGGAGTCCCAGGACGGCCAGGAGTCCCAGGATGGCCAGGAGTCCCAGGACGGCCAGGAGTCCCAGGATGGCCAGAAGAATAGCTTGCTGTGTTTTGGAACTGTTTCTTGTCTTCTTCCTTCCTTCCTGCATTTTTGTTTTTTGAACTCTGTGAACTTTTGTTTTTTGTGAACTTTTTTCCCAAAACAACATGGCAAAAAAGATATACAACACTACGTTGGAGTGGGAGATTGTCCCATCTAAACAGTGGAAGAAAGACTTTGAAGAGAGGAGGGTGGTATTAAGGACATACTCAAAGTCGCTCAACACCATCACCTTCTTTCAAAAGACACAAATTGAAAAAGAGTTGGCAGAGTATTTGCCAACTATCAAATTCATCTCCAGCGGGGTCAAGTATGCAATTGTGTGGTTGCTATTTGACACCCCTGAGGAGGATTGCAAATTTGCAAGCCAGCCCTTAGAGGGCAAAGAGATTTTGTTTCTTCCCACGTATGGTGGGAAGAAGTTGACAAGAGCCTGGGTCTGTGGGTTGCCACCTGGGATAGAACTCGAGTGGATAGAGGACACTATCCTGACCTGCACTGAAAATCTGGATTGGCCTCCGCAGGTGGCTGCGGAGGTCATGGAGGAAAATTATTTCTACAGGGTGATGGATTCCTTTACCAAGGATGAATACAATTATCTCTTATGAGGCCCCAGCTTGCGATTGCAGGCTTGCGACTGCAGGCGGCAAGAAACTTAATTGGGGTGATAGAGTCCATGACTATCACCCTCAATTAGATTTCCCAAACCCACTCTGCTGAATGGTTGGTGTCAGGAAGGGCATCCACCTGTAAAAATTCTGCCAAAACAGTCACAGAAGTCTGGTGCAGGTTTCTGCCTGGCTGGCTCTTGTGAGACCATCCCACCCATGCTAGCATGGAACACGGACATTAAACTATGATGATGATATCACTTACATGAGCCATGTTGTTATGAATGGCCTCCACTTGTGCTCTGTAGTAGTGCACTTCCTCATCCTTGTAAGGGGCTGCACAGATCATACCAACATGGACGTTTCCAGAAATAGGCTATGAAAGAGGAGAGAAATGAAGAAATAACATGAGAAATAAAATCGATGAATGCAAATAACACACACACACATACACACACACACACACACATACACACACACACACACACACACACACACACACACTTCCACATACAAACCAAGAACTTGGAGAGTAATTTTCAGCAACAAACTACTGAGATGACAGCAATAAAAAAAAGGAGACTGTTAAAAAGGCACCAACCTGAAGGTCTTGGGGGTTGATATTGAGACTAGACTGGACAAAATATAGGGAATTTTCTTGATCAACATAGCGAGCCCAAAAATGTCCACATTCCAGAACCTAAATAATTGAAGCAAATATTTTTATAGCAATGGAAATAAAAATATTGTTTTGATCCTTCTAGAATCTAAATATTGAAAGATACAAACAATAACATTAATTAGAAAATTACGATTTTTAAATCTCACAATGTAAGATATTCGGCAACAGTACTTTGTAGTAAAGATTCCCTTGTTTGAAAATATAAGGACACAGATCATGTCGTATAGCCCAGCTGGAGACAATGCCTCCTGGCACTGCCCTAGCATGGCCACAGTCTAATGACTGAAACAAGCAAAAGATAAAAGCCACTTACCTCAGTAACAATAATTTGTATCACAGACATGGAATAGTTGGGTAAGTCAACCTGGTTTCCAACAATCGCAGAGGCTGCTGTTATTCTGTCAATGGAAAAACATAAAACCCAATTAAACACTTGCTCACTAATTAAAAGAACTAATTAACTTCATCGTTAAAGACTAACATTTACTTCATCTAAATATTTACATCTACACTACTGGTGAAGGTAGAAAAGTTGGTAGGGAGGGGGCTGCAAATTGTCAGGCATGTTTAATAAGATAAAGAGTGTTTTAAACTTTGTGAACTTGTCCAACCCACATGGTGAAGAAAGAAAAATTATATGGATGCAGCACTGTATTTTGTCCTTTTACAAATAAAAATATAAGAGTAGAGCATGAGAGATAAAAAGTTTTAACAATTTTCTCCTTTTTGTGTGTGTGTGTGTGTGTGTGTGTGTGTGGTGGGGGCCCCCTATTGTGAAACCTTTTACCGGGAAGTTAGCTAAACCTGCAAAATTATGTGCTGAAGTAGTCACAATAAATATGAATTTTAAAGAAATTTTAAAAATTACTCCTGACCTGTTTGTTCGCAACATTTGTAATTTTCCAGCAACATTACTTTGAGCTTCGGAGACCTGCTTCATCATTTTTGTTGCCGTCTCTCGAGAGTATTGCTCCAATTCCAGGGTTCGATAGGATGTCTTCCTAGAAGCAAATTCATAGAAACAAAATACTCAAATAAGACAGAATTGACATTTAATTCTTACGTGAACAGGTGATGGAACTGACAAGACATCAGAAGACAAGAGAAAGAAACGCTTTAAGAAATTAATGCATTCATTACTTAAGTAAGAAGGAAATACAGGTACAACATTGATTTTCAAGAATCTTTGGATCCAAAGCCTTTCTGAATAACCAATTTCTCTTAACCAGGGGTGGTCACCTTGGTCAACACACTCTAAATTAAATAAATATAAAAATTTACTTAATTAAATGAAATACAGGTGCCTGTACATTAGTGTAAATGATACAACTCTATTGGTACTATACAGTTGATGTACCATTAACCGTTTAGCAATTAAACTGGCCCAAATATTCCATCTGTTTTTGTGTTCAAAATGGCTAGATTTGGCCTTTCACACCTACTGTACAATGTCATTCTAAAAGTAAACATTCTCATCATTAAAATCTTGAAGCTATGAAATAATGCTTGGCTAATTGAAAACAATCTGAACAGATAAGCTCTAAATGTGACAGAGAAATCTGAATGCTAAATGAGCAGAGCTAATTCCTCATTGATGTATCTCAGCCTCTGCCATTCCTGTACTCTGTTAGAGATATGGTCTTGAAAGATCTAAAAGAGAGAGAAAAAAAGAAAGAAAAACCAATGGACAACTTACTTCATCTTCAGAGCCAAATAAACAGCAGGGTTTACGACTCCAGTGTTGCCCATACCAATGATATTGTTCAATGCACGGTTCATGCTGTAATGGCGAGCAAATTCTATGAAGATCCTACAAAATCAAAACCAAAACCAATGAATACCAAGATGCCATGTCTACATCAGTTATTACATCATCATCATCATTGTTTAACGTCCGTTTTCCATTCTGCTGGATGTGTAATGTCAGTGTGTATACACAACAGAGTGTAAGTGTCCTGAGAGAAAAGTTGGGCATAAGAAGCATCAAATATGGTGTGCAAGAGAGGCGACTGTGCTGGTATGGTCATGTGTTACGTATGGATGAGGACAGCTGTGTGAGGAAGTGCCACTCCCTAACTGTAGAAGAAACCTGTGGAAGAGGTAGACCCAGGAAGACATGGGATGAGGTGGTGAAGTATGACCTTCAAACGATGGGCCTCACAGAAGCAATGATAGGAGACTGAAACCTTTGGAGATATGGGTGTTTCATTCAGCATCCTTAAACAGCCCTTATTCAAGGACCTTTTGAGCGAGATGGGTTACTCAACCTGAAGAAAATTCTAACTGGGCCCTACCTGCAGGGTCTTGTGCTGTTTATCTCAATATGAGGTCACCATGTCGTGCACATACAGTTGTGATGCATGTGCCTGGTGTACCCTTATCAGACAGGTAGTCATGATGGGTATACTGGGCTTTGTATATTTTACCCCCAGTGTCACTTAGATGGCATGCACTGCTCTCTCACTCAATAATAATAATAATAACAATAATAATAATAATAACAACAATAATAAGCAACTAAATATATAAATACAAATAAATAAAATAATCATTAAGATCTGCTAAGTTTTGTGGGAAAGTGCAAAAGAACAATACTTACTTGGATTCTTCCATGTGTATAGCAAGAATGTTTCCACACGGATAAAATAACTGTTCAATTTGAGATTTGTACAAGGAACCTTGATTGGGTGGCAGACCATTTATCTGATGAGACAAAAAGAAGGATATGGTTTGTAGTTTCACTGAGATTTCATCATCATCATCACCATCATTTAATATCCCACGAAAGAACCTTGAATGAAGAATGCGTGTGTTCAATCGGAATCAACACACTTGTGTACACTCAGACATGGGTGAACTGTTCACTGTTGCAATATTCTCAGAACCACTTTCTCTTCATAGACAAAATGTGTGAAAAGACATTGGGCTATGAATGATATCACTGGATTGTAGGACGCATGCATTTCTGCGTTGTTGCGCGTCATCAGCTACAAACACTGATTCTGACCTTCACAGCTCAGTAAGGATGATAGTTCTTAAATATAAGAACAGCCCTGGGGGAAATATTACATTGCTGGGAAACAAATGTGGGTTGGCAGATAGGAAGGACATCCAGCAGTAGAATATTTGCCTCAACAAATTCTGTCTGACCCATACAAGCATGGGAAAGTTGATGCTATGAGAGTGATGATGATGATTACATAGAGTTTTCTGTTGAAGCACGTTTCCAATAAAATAGGGGACAGTTGTTAACCACTAGGGTCCATATAAGATTTTGTGGGGGTCATCACCATCATCATTTAACGTCCGTTGTCCATGCTGGCATGAAACACGAAAAAAAGGATACAAGAAAAGAAGAAATTATCAAAAGTTGCAACTGACCATAACAGTATTGAAAGGGTCCTTTCCCGACATGGTTTTCATCACTTGTTCTTCGTCTATTTTATCTCGAATGAAATAATTTGGATAAAAGGCACCACATATGATCAGCTATGAAAGAGAGAGAGAAGGAGAGAGAAGATATTAAAGAGAGGGAAAGAGAGAGAGGGAGAGAAGATATTAAAGGGAAGGAAAGAGAAAATTTTGTAAATGGAATTTGACAAAGGAACACTGTGCAGAATGGTCCTCTCCAATCAGGGAAAAGATTACTCCCTTTATTCCATGGTAGACTTAATCCATCACCACCACCACCAGGTCTTTATGTGTTTTTCTGTGAAGTCCACCAATGCAAGTGTAGCTTAGTGGTTAGGTTATCGGGTTCATGATTGAGTTCAATTCCCAGTGTTGCATTGTGTCCTTGAGCAAGACTCTTTACTTCTCATTGCTCCAGTCCACTCAGCTGGCAAGAATGAGTTGTACCTGTCATTACAAAGGGGCCAGCCTCATCACCAAGAAGGGTACGCATGCCTGTGGCGTGCTCAGCCACTGGCACCTCAATTTCATGAGCAGACAACTGGGACCCTGGTCATCGTAACCAGCAGTGTGCCCGTCACTACTGCAAGCACTTGAGTCAGGTCAACCATCTGCAGTGGACTTCCTTCCTTCCAAAAGCCTCTGGGTTTTGGGAAAGGTTATGGCCGACCCTCTTCTTCCTCTCACTGACTTAAGTAAAAATAAAGAAACATTCTTTTTCTAGAAAAAAACAAAAAATGATTCTGGACAGGATAAAAAAAATATGAAACCTTGAACAAAAGTTTCTCTTCAGGATGGTTGAGGTCTTTCTTCGATTCTGGCGACTTGCTTGGAATACGAAGATTGAACTGTGTCAGTCGGAACTCTAACTCCCGGATAAGTTCAGCAAGCTGAAATGAAATAAGGATATGATGAACCCCAGGACTTATTCTTTTATGTCTGGTACTATTCCATCGATCTTTTCCAAATTCTTCATTATTTTCTAAATTTATTGAAACACACCATAAATGTTGGTGGTGCATATTGATTATTGATTATTGATGAAGTGAAAAATCCTTACCTCATGTATTCTTTTGATTTGCACAAAGTTTGCTTTTCCCCATTCCACTTCTGACTGACCACGTCTTTTGAAAATACCATGGGCCCAATTCCTTTCCCAAACCTGATAAAATAGAAACAGAAAACATAGTTTCTTCTCTTTAAGGAATTGAGAGAAAAAAATTAAACTTGAGAAAGAAGACGCAATAAAAAAAGAAAGAAAAGCTGAAGACAATGAAAATCTGAACCATTTGTTGTTTTGAAGATGTTTGCTGAGTACCATCTCCATTCAGGAGGGCCTGGGGTTAAACAACAACAGTTTAGAAAATAAAGAGGTTAAGACAAACAAAAAAAGACTTACCTTGTAGATGTTTACAATGGCAATGCAGTCACTGAACGAAGCATCTGCCCAGCTGAATTTACGCCTGGGGAAAATAAAAGAAGAAAATATAACAGTGACAGATAGAAAACAAAATGGCTGGCTTCTGTATTTAATGACTAGAAACACATTGAACAGTTTCATGATCACCATCCTAAGTTCCATGCCAATAATGGACTGGAACCGATGGGTCTGGCAACTGCATCATCCTCTAATGTCTCAGTTTTGGCACAGGTCCCATGGCTGGATGCCCTACCTAGCACCAACCATTTAACCATGAAGTTAATTTAATAAATTCGTCACTTACAAAATTTGACAGCATAATCCGAATACTAAAGGGTTAATAATAATAATAATGATAATGATAATAATAATAATAATAATAATCTCTTGCATAAGTAGCAGAAGGCCAAATATTTAGAGAGATGAGGGGAGGGGGTTGAAGTCAATATCAAACACCCACACACACCCACACACACCCACACACATACCATTACTTTGATTGGTATTTATTTCATCAACTATGGAAGAATGATACAGCAAAAGTGACTTTGGTTGATCTGAATACAAAACATAAAATTCAAATCCTGCTGAGGTCAACTTAATGAAACGAAATACTCACTGGTAAGATTCAAGATGCTTTTTGTATGGCCGAGATATCACACTTTTCAATGACAAAGCTGCAGCTACAGAAGACAAAATACAACGGGTTTCAGAAATAATAAACAACAAAAAAATAAGAGTTTAATTAATGTTAGACATTAGAAACACGAATTGGAGATACAAAATGATGACAGGCTGAATGACGGGGTCACAGATCATGCAGGTGTATGTTCTGGATATGATAGACGAAGCTTATACACCCACCAAAAATAATAGGGTTCCAGCTACACAGAACCATCTTGCTTGTGTTGAGGAAGATGAAAACTTTTTTTTAAATGGTCATAACAAGTGATGAATTACGGGTCTATTCTTTTATTTGTTTCAGTCATTCGACTGTGGCCATGCTGGAGCACTGCCTTTAGTCGAGCAAATCAACCCCAGGACTTATTCTTTGTAAGCCTAGTACTTACTCTATCAGTCTCTTTTGCCGAACTGCTAAGTTACGGGGACGTAAACACACCAGCATCAGTTGTCAAGCGACGCTGGGGGGACAAACACAGACACACAAACAAACACACACACATATATATACATATACATATATACAACGGGCTTCTTTCAGTTTCCGTCTACCAAATCCACTCACAAGGCTTTGGTCAGCCCGAGACTATAGTAGAAGACACTTGCCCAAGGTGCCACGCAGTGGGACTGAACCTGGAACCACGTGGCTGGTAAGCAAGCTACTTACCACACAGCCACTCCTGCACCTGTATGTCTGTCAGTATACCAATCAACACATCAGTCTGGATTTTCTCCACTCATCTGTCAGCTTCCAGAGTCTGCTTTCCTATCTGCACATTCAACCACCACCATCACCAGCCATAGCCAAATATCAAAATGTAGAGAGAAAGGTGCCATTTGAGACTTACCTAGAATTAAACATTCTTTGAGGAAACCAAAAACATGACCCCAAACAAGCAGTTTTCCAATTCTTATGTCAGTTGGTAGGGAAGCAATAACTCGGCCCATGTAAGTCAGGTCAGCATCGTACCGGTTCGGGACACCGTTCAGCGTCAAAGCAAGAGCACCAATCTACAGTAAAAAAAAGGAACATAACAGGAACATAAGACAATGAGACCCAAGCCACATCCTTAGGGAGTTGATAAATTTCATATCAAACTTTTAAAGAAATAGAAAACAAAGTCTTACCTCTTTTAACTCTAGGATGGTCCTTTCAATATCATCGAGGTTTGGGGGAGCAAGTGCAAGAGCTAGAATGGCTTTAGGCTCACCTAAGTCAAGGATTTTAGTTCGTAACACCAACAAGTCGAGAGGACATCTCTGAAAAAGAAATTATGTCAGTGAAATTAGTTAAGACAGATTGGGGTTATATGCAATGAGTGCAAGGTCAAGGGGTTGCATTGGTGCCTTACTAAGAACAGGGTCACGAGTCTGAATCTTGTTACTGCTACTCTGTTGAGTTGTGATATGCCTTTAAATATGTCATACAGCTTTCCTAGACCCAGTCTACCTGGCTGACAAAAGGTTACTACTTCTATTTTGGAGATGAGAAGTTAGCAGCAGGAATGGTATCAAGCTGTGAAAAATAAATGCCCATCCCCAACAACTCCACTCAAACAAAACTCCCCCCAACAACTTCAAACAAAACTCCTCCCCAACAACTTCAAACAAAACTCCTCCCATTTAAGCTAAAACTCCTCCCATTCAAGCTAAAACTCCAAACAAACAACATAATTATATTAACTACCTGCTCTTGCCCTCCCCACAATCAATCAATTTAAGACTTGGTGACTTACTTGCATTTCTGGTGTGTTGTAATCTGGAATATGGTTGTACCAAAACGACCGTGTGATGAGACGATACACACGACCATTGGAGACACGACCTGCCCGGCCTACAGCAAACAAGAAAGACAACTTTTGACAGGGGTTTTGTTTTTGTTTTTGTGTTGTTTTAATAAAAAGAATTTACAGACATTAGAATATATGACAGCACAGAAAACAGACATTAAAGGATGATGATGACGATGATGATGTAATCATCAAAAAGCTAGTTGCAAGAAATATATATGGGTTAATGGTCAAAGCAGTGTTATGGTATTCTAGCAAAATGTTAGACAATAATTTCAACTACTTTACCTTTCCGTTGAATACAGTTAGCTTTTGATGCCCAATCTAATTGTAAACTGGTGAAATTTGTCTGAGTATCACACATCAAATTCTTGGTCAAACAGAAATCGATAACTGCGGAGATAAACACAATTATTATCATTATTATTATTATCAATTATACAGGGTTAGTCAAAAGTCACACACCAAGCTCGAAACTGAGTCAGTCTCGTGACCCTGTTGTCTGCTAAACCAGAGCGATAGCCAAAGTCTGCTCCGGCCAGTGACCAGCTGGTGGAAGATCTGCTTGAGGTTAAACTAGTAGTAACATGGAACAACCACTTTGATGTGGCGATTAACTTTATTTTATAAACAAATGTAGGTGAAAGACGAGAGTAAACATCGACAAGGGACATAACTTTTAAGGGCTTCAGATTCTATGGGAAACAACTCTGTTTTTCTGTTTTCTACAAATTGTTAAATACAGACCTGGTCCTCCATCTGAAAAATATCTTGCTATGGAAACATGTACGGAAAACAAAAGAAACCTGCCATCTTAAAGCAAATTTGATGACATCCTGTGGAGAAAAACTTTCTGGGGAAACTGGAGGACCTAAGTGCCTCCTGACCTCAAGAGAATCTCTGGATTCGGCCTGCAAATGTACAAACCATGTACCAAACCAGTTCTGTGACTATTACAGTGAAATCCTCAGAGTAATGATTTTTAATTTCCTACTTCTTCTAGTTATGGTTTGGAATTACTTACCATATTTAATGTCAGGCACTGTGATGGAACTTTCAGCAATATTTGTAGAAAGGATCACCTCAGGAAAGAAAACAAAACAAAGCAATTAGATTCTTTATCGAAACAGGAGGAACATTCTGGAACTTAACATCACAACCAATTTAGTTTTATTTATTTTTTAAATTTTTTGATGGGGTTTTTCGAAATTTCCCAACCAAATGTTGGTGAGTGCAGCAAGGACATCCTGCCAAGGAGAATCCACATCAACGGATTGGATCCAAGCCATACAAGCATGGAAAAGTGGAAGTTAAATGATGATGATGATGATGATGAAGACTTACCTTACGATATCCGGGAGATGTTGGCTGAAACACTTTACTTTGTTCCTCGATCGTCACCGAAGAATGTAACGGTATAACAACCAACCTGCATCAGAATCAGAAGAAAAAAAGCTTTGACTTAATGGAAGCTGGACATTAAATAATGATGATGATGACAAACATTACTATGATTCAAGCGATCGCTCTCGTCATTTAACGTCCATTTTCATTAATGGCTTAGGGTGGTCAGTTTGACAGGAGTTGGCAGGCCACATCATAAAGAACACCATCTGACGAGACTATCAGAGAAATGGAGGTTGACCAAAGGAACCACAAAACAGAAAGAAATTCTGGCAGTTCATTCATTCGTAATTTTTATTGTTTTAACACTTTAGCATTTAAAACAGCCGTATCGGGCCAAAATATTTTGTTTTATGTTCAAGCCAGCCATTTCTGGCCTTTCACACCTAACCTACAATGTCGTTCTAAAAATAAACAGTCACATCATTGAAATCTTAAAACAATACAATAATACATGATTAACTGAAAACAATGTGAATAAATAAGGTTTACTTCTAACACAGTAATCTGAATGCTAAAGGGTTGAAGTGAGAGATGACTATAAAACTAGACAACTTACCTGTGTTGACCCGGCAGAGTTCTTAGCTTGTCATAGAGCTTGTCAATATCAGACAACCCTGTAAAACAAAATGTTCCAAAACAATAATTTATTTTGCATCAAAATTTCTTAAAATGATGAATTAAGGATAAAGGAAACTGCCTTTGGAACTTTCTGTTTCGAAAGGAATTTAACTCGGCTCAAGATAATTTGATATAGAAGCAGATGTGTGGATAAATGAGAGAGAAGAGGGAAGCAAGAGAAAGAATTGGCTGCTGCTGCCAATTCTTCATCATGTGAAGTATAGAGTTCGTGTCATGAGTGAAGGTGATGGTGGTGGTGAGGATTGTAGTAATGATGATGGTTTTGGTAGTGGTGCTGTGACTGTGGTTATGATGATGATGATGATGGTTTCAATGCTTACCTGGCAAGAAAACAAGAACACTTCCACAAATAGGCTGTTGTCCAGAATGAGGATCATTTCTAAAAAAAAAGAAAATAAAATAAAATAAATTAAAATAAATACATAAATAGCTATTCAACCCTTTTGCATTTAATCCAGCCATATCAGGCCCAAATATTCTGTGTTTTAAGTTCAAACTGGCCAGATCCAGCCTCTCACAAATACCCAACAATATCATTCTAGAAATATATATTCACCTCATCAAAACTATGGAGATATGAGATAACAATGTGAATAAATAAGCATTACATTTGACAGAGAAACCAAAATGCTAAAGGATTAAAGTATTCGACCAAAGACTGGAATTTATGATACCATTTTAACACTGTAAGTATTAAGTATTTCAAGCAGATTATTATCATTATTATTATTATTACAGAGATGTACTTGCATAGTAAGTGACCTGATCTGAGATTGTGTGCTGGAACGAAAACAATTACAGCATGGAAGGTGATTGGCAAAATTGATTATCTGAAGCCAAGATACCCAAAATCGGGTTTTGAATGTAACTTACCCTTGTTCTTTGGTTTCAAATGTGTTAAAGTGTTGAATTAAGTTGACAGCTAATTGCTGAGACTCAGGGGTGATATGTGGGTTGTCAGGATCAAGTTGTCCTATCTAAGAAAAATAAATAAACTTTTCACAACACTTGGATATTAATACATTCACAAACTCATTAACATCACCATCATCACATCATTTTTATCATTTTAGCATTAATCTGCCCCAAAGCAGCATAGAATTGGACAGGTCAGCAAATCAGAATACCTCCTTTTGTCTCAATCTAGCACCAGACATTCTCAGATCTCACCTCACACCTCTTCGAGTTTCCCTTGCTTTTTTTTTAATTAATGTTTACAATTCACATTTAGACTAAGTTCCCCCTTGCCTGCTTCTACAGGGGGGCCACCACTCTACATCATGTGTTGAGTGCTTTTTTTTTTTTCATGGCAACAGTGAAGTTGCTATGCAGCTTGCAAGACTAAGTAGGGTAACTTTATACTAAGAGATGAGGGATTCAAGTATAAAAGAAGGGAACAGAACAGGGCTTTTTGCTGTTGAGGAATTACACGGCAACTCACATTATAAGAAAGAGAACAGGAGTAAGCAGGGTCAGGGTTAACTAGGGTGGGGCTGGGTAGCACTGGGTATATTAAAAAGACAGGAGAGTCAAAGCTGGACTGGTTTTCACCATAAGTCTGCTCAATCAGACCCAACTTGGATATAAACAACAAAATCATTATCATCATCCTCTATCAGGAGGAATTAAGAGGACCAAAAACAGATTAAAAGATTGTCAAGCATTTTATATCAAATTAAAAGATTGAAAAAGAGTACTTACAGTTCCCAATGGAACCAAATCCTCAACGTAGTATTCAGACACACTAAAGAAACTGCCATCAATTGTGATTATGGGGGCAGGGTCCAAGGTGTTACGGACTGGAAGGGCAAAGTAATTGGCAAACATTTCTGAATCCAAAGTGGCAGACATCAGAATTACCTGCAATGTAAGGAGAAAATTTGTGAGACTAAACTGCCCTCTTGACTAATAGATATACACCTTGACAATATGCCGCTTCCTACGACAGCAATCCAGAAACCATGGTTTCATCTTCTCTGTTATTCCCATCAGCCTGGTAGACCCTGTAAAAAAAGGGGGTCAGGGGTGTTGCTCCTTCTACTCCCGACTAAAACATAAAACAAATACAAAGAATTCTAAAATATAATCACCAAATGGATACTTACTCGAATTCTTTTGGAAACCGAACGAAGGAATTTCCGCACGATGAGGATGCAGAAATCTGTCTCTTGATCTCGTTCATGGATCTGTAGTAAAAAGATGACAACAACATGAACATGGCGGTGATGGTGGTAGTGGATGGTGGTGATGTTGGCAGTGGTGGTGGTGGTAGTGGTGGTGGTGATTTTGCTGCTGATGCTGATGGTAATAAAGGTGGTGGTGGTCGTCGTAGTGGATAGTGGTGGTGGGTGGTGATGGTGGTGGATGGTGATGTTGGGAGTGGTGGTGGTGGTGATTTTGATGCTGATGATAATAAAGGTGGTGGTGGTGGTGGTAGCAGCAACAATTATAGTGGTGGTGATGATGATGATGATGATAGTAAGCATGTGTGTGTGTGTGTGTCAAGCATTACAAACCTCGTCAAGGATGACGTGTGTATAATCATTAATGTCCTTCTTGTTAATAAGTTTCTGCAAAAGGACCCCAGTGGTCATGTAGGTCAGCCGTGTGTTTGGAGAGACTTCTCGATCCATTCCAACCTAAAATGATTGAAGACAGGATCAAAATCAAAAGGGAAACACAATTAATTAACAAACACCAAATTAAGTGTCTAAACATGGAAAGGTTCAAAATTCACCTGATATCCACAAAATGTCCCTAACTTCCATCGTCTTTCTTGACAAATTCTCTTAGCAATACTGATGGCAGCAATCCTTCTCGGTTGAGTGACAACAATGTTACAGTATTGGTTCTTAGATGCATAATGATCCAGGATGAATTGAGGAACTTGTGTGGTTTTGCCAGAGCCTGTTGGACCCTGTATCACAGTCACTTGATTACTTTCAACAGTGTTTATGATCTGTTTACCAAAAAAAAAAGAGAAAGAATGAGAAAAGGGAAATGGTTGTCTGTCTTACCTTTTCCCCGTTTTAATCATTGGATTGTGACCAGGCTGGAGCACCACCTTAAAAGGTTTTTTAGTCAAACAAATTGAACCCGGTACTTTTTCTAAGCTTGATACTTATTTAATTGGTCTCTTTCACTGAACTGCTAAGTTATGGAGATGTAAACAAACCAACAGCAGTTATCAAGCAGTGAGGGCAGGGAGTCCAATTCATTCAACCAAAAATTCTTTAAAGTGGTGCCCCAGCATGGCCACAGTCTAATGACTGAAGCAAGTAAAAGACAAAAGAAAAAAGTCATCAAAACAAACAAATACTTGTAAAAAATAAAGAATTTTTTTTTTTTTTTTAAAGTCCAACAAACATCAACTTTGAACAAAAAGTTAAAAAAACCTTAATCAAAGAGAATGAGTGGAATGAAAAGTTACCTGACTCTTGTGTTCTTCAATTGGTAGAACTGTGGGAGAATGACTGAATGTAAATCCTTCGTAGACGTCTGTGTTCAACCTTAAGTTTTCTTTTCTGTTGTTGTGCACCTCTGTGAGGCCAGAGTCTTCCTCCAGCTGATTCAGGGAAGTTTCATTTGCGGAAACATTCACATCTCGTGTCTACAAGGCAAAACAGAAATACAAAGGCATGTGGTGGTAGTAGTAGTAGTAGAAGTAGTAGAAGTAGTAGCAGCAGCATCACCGTCATGATGGTCATCATGTTGATGAAAGTAAAGGCAATGGTGAATGTTTGTGACAATGAAGACGGTGAGGATGGAGTGGCAGGAGAGGATGATGAATGAAAGATTGGAGCCAATAATGAAGGCAGAAGTAATTGTTATGGGGGAGGGGGAGGGGTGGTGGTGGTGATGGTGGTCTTGGTGATGATGTTTGTGGTGATGGTGATGAGGATGGTGAAACTGGTGGTGTTGATAGTGATGATGATGATGATGATGACTGTAGAGGCAATGACAGTAATGATTGTGATAATTACATTGGTAGATCGAAGGTGGGTGGGTGGGAGAGTGATGATGATGATGATGAAAAGCATGACGAGATGAAGAATGAGATGTCAGCAGTAAATCTCCTTTATTACCATTAAAATAAAAACATATACGTCGGATGAAGGCGGAGATGAAAGAAAACAGCCTCATAGCTGCGTCCATTTCTGTGGAGTCGTGTGTACAATGTAATTAATGTCACTAACAAAGAAGAAGAAGAAACACTAACGAAACAACAACATCAATAACAAAAGTTTCTATTAATAAATGTTAGGAAAGTGGTTTAAATTGTATCTTTGAAAGAAGAACCTGTTGTACTTGCTCACCTGTGATTGGTCAGCCAGCTTCTGCTGTTCTGCAGCTTGGTATTCCAAAACATAATCTGTTCTCTCCTTTGCAGAATAACTGAAATTTAAAAATGAAAAAAAAAGGTCTGTCATGGGTCGTTGTTTGCTGCTGGTGAATGAGAATATATTTCTAGCACTGTGCGCAGAACTAACTAACAACACCCACGGAAGAGTCTTATTCACTGTCCATGGTGTTTTCTGCATTGGTCTTTTAACAAATACTAATTAAACACCAGGAGGGACATATTGTTGGGATCTACGACAGTTTTAACTGGTAAGGAGCAATCTGTGGCCGGCCCATCACAACTGGGAAATAACTGCACTATGTTCATGGCAACAAAATCTCTGCCTTCTATCGATGAATAAATGAATAAATGCAAGGCTGTGTGATAAGAAACTTCTCAAGAAACTTGAAACTTGCTTCCCAATCACATGGTTCTGGGTTCGGTCCCACTGCGTGGCACCTTGGGCTGACCAAAGCCTTGTGAGTATGTACATACATAGGAGGTGGTGGTGGTGGTGGTACTTTGAAAAATTTGAAAAGTTTTATCAATCTGTATATATATATACATATATATATATATATAAAACAAATAATAAATGAGTATATGCATATATACGTACAGGTATGTGCATACCTACGTCTACCTGTATATATAGGTGCATATCTGGGTACAGGACATTGCAAACAAAACGTAGACAAGAAAATAATAATAACCAGAGTACAGAAAACACACAAGCCACATAGAGAACATTTTCCTTCATCAGCTACCCCCATTTTAACACCGGCATTTCGAAGAGTTGGGCAGGACGCATCGTTAAAATGGCTCTTCCCATGAACTGCAAATTAAATTTGTGTACACAAATTAAACCTGTGCTATGGAGGAATGTAGAGGCGGACAAAAAAACAAGACAGGAAAACAAACGGAAAAGGCTATGCGGCCAGTCGTGAAAAATTATGTGTATATGAACGCTGTGAGGCATGAACTGAAAGCCGGGACGAAGTAAGTTCGCGTGTTTGCTCGGCGATAGCCAAGGAAGAAAAGGATTTGTGACCGGAAGCATGTGACCAGGGAGAAACAAGGGAAGGAAGAGAGAGAGAGAGAGTGGTAGAGGGAGAAACAAGGGAAGGAAGTAGAAGAATAGGTGAGCAACGAGAGAAAGACAGTAGTGACAGAAGGAAGAACGAGAGGGGAAAGAGAAAGATATAGTAGTAACAGAAGAAGAACAGGAGGGGGAAAAATAGTGATAGAGAAAGATAGAGTCGCGTCTACAGTAAAGAATGCTATCTTTGTGCTTTAGAGCATTTCTGAATTCTGATAAACTAGGGCAGCATGAAGCAGCAAACCAAACTGGCATCAACTTGTTTGAAATATAAATCAAGAGAGAGAGAGAGAGATTGTGAAAGTAACAGTAATAGAAATGGTAAAACAAGATATGAAGGAACAGAGTGAGTGAAAGAGTGTAACTACAGTGTGTGTGTGTGTGTGTGTGTGTGTTTGCATATATCATCATCATCATTTTAATGTCTAGTTTTCCATGCTTGCATGAGTGGGATGAAGTTTATTGAGGTTGTCCTTTCTGTTACCCACCATCACCTGTTTCAATGCAAAATAATATTTGCCAGACATGTTTTTCACAGAATATTGGAAATGAATGAATGAGTGACACTGCTTGTATAACAGTGACACTCGTTTACAGATGTCATGTAAGGGCAAGACAAGATAACGCAACCACACACACATACATATATATATATAAATAAATATATATATCAGATTGGAGCCTGGCTTGCCAGACCCCAGTCAAACCATCCAACCCATGCCAGCATGGAAAACGGCCATGTTGCAGGTTGATTAAATTGTGGGACCCTTCCTAAAAATGTTTAGTCTTGAAAAAAAAAAACGTTTATTTTAGTAGTCTACCCTTTCATCCCAAGTCATACTTATGGAGTCGCGGACCGAGAGGCAGTTTTCAGTTACAACCCCTCGCATTCTAAGTTCTAATCTAGCAGGAGTCGGCTTTCTCTTTCATCTTTCCAAGATCGATAAAATAAGCAGCGGGGAAGTATTGGAGAGGGGCCAATGTAATCGATTACAGTCCTGAAAGAGTCACAGACCAATAGTGGAACCAGTATAAGAGTAGAATTTACTACATTATTTCAGCAGGTGTCTATTGGCCAATAAACTTATTGCTATTTAATTTCCTCATGTTATAGGAACTTAGTGTATACAGATGAACACAGCAAAAATTCCAACCAGGAGAATTTAATCTCCAGGTAGCTTTAGTTCGACTAACATTCGTGCATTATTTTAACTTTATTATAACTCCTTAAGTCCTGATTTCAAGAAAACTCGTAGTGCAAAATACGAGCTAGGGACTAACTCGCTTAAAATTTATTATTATTTATTATGGTCTTCGATTTATTGATCACTCTATGAAATTATATCTGATATTAGTTGCACATCTTATCACAACAGTAAATATAAAGACAGACTCAAACATTTCATGTCAAAACAAAATTAGTGAAACTTTACATGGCAACTACCTATAACCATCAAATTCAACAGGAAAACTTTTTTTTTTATTTCATGAGAAATAAAAAAAAAAGATAACATTTCATTAATTAATTTGTAATTAATGATGAAGGAAGTAGAAAAAAAAAGAACACTTTGGTCGAGAAACAGTTTACAATTTCGAGGAATATGTTGGAGTAGAGAAAAAATATTTTGAATGTTAAGCCCGGAAACTGCGAAGTACTTTTTTTAATATTTATTAATATAGTAAATTGTAGATATATAACAAAAAGGCTGGTATTAAGTCTTGTGTTTTTGTTGTTTTGTAACCTAAATAACATTGATTTTTTAATGGACTGTCCAAAAAATTTTCACTTTCGATTTCATTTTGTACGAAGAAAATAAAGGTTCGTGGGTGAGGTTTTGCAATTTCTTTAGCAAAGTGGTTGCGCTGCCTCTTCCCCCCACTTATATATTATTTCATTTACAGAGTAATTTGGTAACGAAGCAAAATTCGTTTAATTACGTTTTAGCATTCTTTTCACCTTTAGTAATCTACGTTATTTGTTTTATTCTTCTTACCTTTGATGTGGTGGAATTATTGAAGGAGGACTTTCAACTGGTTTTAAAGATTTTCGATCTAAAGCTTTACCACAAGTTTTACTTTTAACAACAGTTTTTAACTGTGTTTTGGATTTGGAAAGGTTTCCTTTAAGCCAGTCATCATAATGATCTAACGTTAGTTCTGGGGTCAGAATGTTGGTGTTTACTGCCATCGCGTACGAAATGCCATGCGAGAACTATTATTGACATTAGCCGACCATTTCTAGCCATACTTTCGTATTTCCACTTGCTCACATATATTTTTCTATTTACTATTGTCCAAGTATCTTTTTAAACATATATGCATAAATAGATAGATAGATTATTCATAATAATATTTACTGGGGTATTTCAAACCATTATAACCAACTTGGGAATAAATGTGATTCTAACCACTCGCATATCCGTGTAAATAGTTTGATTTTTCCGGGGAGGTCCACTTTGCCTTTTATTCTTTCGGTGTCGATAAAATAAGTATCGGTTAAACACTTGGTCAATGTAACCGACTTGACCCACTCTCTTAAAATTGCTGGCCTTGTGTCAAAATTTGAAACCATTATTATTGTTGTTGCTGTTATTATACCTGCACAACAACCAATTAATGTTACCGAACGATTCCATGCCAAAAACCATCCACAAAATGGAGAGGTGAAATTAGCAATCATCGGACATGAATCAATGGAAAATTATGCGTTGGGCTCCGGGATGCAAATCATATGACCTTTTGGTGGAGTTTAGCATAATAACAGATTCTATCTTTGAAACCAGGAAAGCAGTGAGAGCCTTGTTATAGTATGAAGCAACGCTTTCAAAAACTCCTTCTTTGAAAATAGTTTGGCGATTCTTCTGCTAACCCTCCTTTCCGGGACCTTGATTTTACTTAGATGGACAGGTCTTCTCAAGCATAGCAAATCACCAATCATCTTGATCGTTTATCATCTTCTCAGTGAGACTCAACATGTGTTGTATGGCAGCAAAAGATAAGCTTCAGAAGCAGAGAACTTGTGAATGCTGGAATGAAGTGAAGCAAGCATGCCCTGCTGGATATGTAATGTCTGTGGGTCAGAATCGTCATCATCATCATTTAATGTCCGTTGTCCATGGGTTGGACGGTTTGACCAGGGCTGGGAGTTTGCACCAGACCCCAGTTTGATTTGGCATGGTTTCTACAGCTGGATGCCCTTCCAAATGCCAACCACTCCGAGAGTGTAATGAGTACTTTTTCATGCCACCCACATGGGTGCCATTTCTTGGTACCGGTATCTGCCACAACTGCGATTTTACTTGGCATGATGGGTCTTCTTCTCAAGCACGACATAATGCTAAGATCTTGGTCATTCATCATTGCCTCCATGAGGCCCAGTGCTTGAGAGGAACTTTCCACCTGCCACTGGCCTCAGCCACTTGGCCGCTGTGAGGCCCAACACTTGAAAGGTGCTTTTTATGTGCCAGTTACATGACACCAGCATCAGCCATGACTATGATTTCACTTGGTTTGACGAGTCTTCTCAAGCATGACACATCTCCAAAGGTCTCAGTCACAAATCATTGCCTCTGTGAGGCCCAAAATTCAAAGACCATGCGGTATTGTCTGTTTCCAAAAAACAAGTCTAGCCATCAGGAAATATTACTTTGCTTGCAAGTTAGGTTTGGTGAGAGGAAGGGCATCCGGCCGTAGAAAATCTGCCTCAGCAAACTCCTTCTGACCCATGCTAGCACGGAAAACGTGTACGTTAAAACGATACTGACCCTTCACACGCAGTTATTGATGCATGTCCGTCTGGTACGGATGTTTGTTTGTGTGCGCGTGCCTCTATACACGTGCACACCACACGATAAGGCATCACAACACTGACACACACACATAAATGTGTGTGTGTGTGTGTATATATATATATATATATATATATATATATATATATAAAACATTAATAAACAAATAAATCAAAAAGTATACCCTACCCATCCTTACACTGTTTCTGTCTCTTTCTTTTTCTCTCTATCTTTCACTTTCTCGGTTTCTTTCTTTCCGTCTTTCTTTTTTTACTCTTTCTTTCTCTCCGTTTTGTATCTTTCTCTCCCTCCCACTCCGACACAACATATCTTTACTATCCTCCCCCCTCTCTCTCTCTCTCCCACCCTTATCTTCGTTATACGTTTATGACGTGATGCGCAGTAGAGGTGCGCACTAAACAGTGTATGGCTGCCACCATCACTGACAGCCGACTGTCGGCCGTTGATGCACTTTTATCGGCCGATTCCATAACAACTTTTCTCTACTGTTTTCTTTTTTTGTTGAATACAACCACCCACACATACACACACAAATTCGCTGCACATCCGTCACACACTCTGCTTCTATTCAGCCATTGAACTGACGACACTGGACCGGACCATCTCAACCTACCTTCCTACCGAAACATCTCACCTCTATCTAACAAAGTGTAAATATATGCACACATACAACACATGTATGTATATATATATGTATATATAAACACCGAAGCACACATGTAAGTGTATATATAAATATATATACACATATATAAATAATTAGCGAAGCACACATGTAAGTACGTCCACCACAATCTTCGTTGCTGCTCTTTCACATTAATATATATTATATCATTGCTTCTGTTTGAAAGCAGAACCAGTATATTTGTATATATATATATATATATATATATATATATATATATATATATATATATATGTGTGTGTGTGTGTGTGTATGTTGATATAGATATATTTATATAGATACAAGATTACATGTATTTGTACATATATTAAATTGTTGTCCGTTGTCATATAGTTGCTACTGTTTGAAAACGAAGCTAAATAATAATAATAATAATAATAATGATAACATCAGCAACATAAATATTGAATCTTCTTCCCCTCAGCTGCTGCTTCGTCCAGAAAATAAGAAATGACAAAAACTATTTTGAAGGATGCCGTTACGTTAGATTATTTGATCATCGTCATCTCACTGTCAGCATCGTCGTCGTCGTTGTCGAACCACCAGGATTGGGAGTGGAGTAAAACGTATACGTTGTATTTGCATTCTTTATTGAACTCGACCACTAACGAGCCACCCAGGAGTACACACTCATTCTTAACCGAGTGCAAGCACTGCTGACTGTATTTTGCACGTCTGACAAAACGGATTTTTTTAATACTCAACCAATTCTTGTATTTATTTTTGTTTTTAAAAAGAGAAAAGAGCAAAAACAAAGCAAAGACTAACAAAGAAAAAAAAACAAGAAAACATTGTTCGTATAAATAATCAATCATTGATTTCTCCCCCCCCCCGCTTCTTATTTAACCATTCATCGATCTCTTTCTTAACGTCCATTCGTTTCTTTAAACTAAACGTTTTATCAGAGACTCGTTCGTTCATTCCTCTCTCTCTCTCACTCTTAGATTTTTCTCATTTTTTTTTCTTTCTCATTCACCTTCGATTCTTGTTTGGTGTGGTTTAGGAAAAAAAATAGTTTCCTCTCCATCCATCCATCCATCCGGCCTTCACTTTATGGTTGTATTCCTTAAATTTTTCCCTTCAAGAGATTTCGTTCTACGACCAACCGTCTATGTACGTATTCTGCAATGAAATGATTTCTCTGTTCCTCATACAACCAAATGCATAAATTATAAGGAGGTGTAAAAGACAAGAACACACAACATAGCGTGCCAAGCCATACTATAGCCTATACAAACAAAAACTACCCCTCCTTATCTCAATTCTAAATTGCTTTGTTTCGTTGTTACGTTCCTGATATCCATTATTTTGACTTTTATGAAAGCAAACGAAAACACAACAACAACAAAATGTAATATCATTGTCTTTCTTAAATAGGAGGAAGTGAAAAAGATAAAATAGGAAAAGTAGTTATTTTGGACCTCGCCCTCACTCTCTCTCTCTCTCTCTCTCTCCCCTCCAGCATCATCACCACTTCAATCATCATCGCCATAAGATAGAAGAGAGAGGAAACAACAGGCTCAGTAAGTAAGTAGTAACTAACAACACCATGCCAGTAGTAGTAGCATCAACAGTGGAAGTATTTCATTGAGGAAAACGCGACTATATTTATCCACAGCTACTAACCTCCTCTCCACACATTATCCCATTCATCCCTAGATTCTCTGAGTTCCTTATGTTGTTGCCATTTCGTTGGCAAGGAGGATTTCACAGACATTCTTTCTCTCTCTCTCTCTTTCTCTCAGTCTGTCTTTATGTGTGTGTATCTAAATAGAAGATGCGTTAGTGTTCGTAGTTTATCAGTAAGCGAGTGAGTGAGTGAGCGTACGTATGTGTTATATACACATACATACATACATAGATATATATTTATATAATATGTAATGTCTGAAAATCTTTTGGTTACCGATATGTGACCTCTTCATGTTTGCGTGAGTGTGGCGTGGTGTGGCTGTGGTGCAGCAGGATTCGAGTACGAAACAAACCCCCCACCTATGATTGGGGGTTGAACGAACCGGTCAGATAGTGGTGGATCTTCGACGGTAAACATTGGTTTACCCTTTGTCAAAACACTTAGTTGAAATGTCATTTATAGTTTTCCTGGTCGCCCATCCACCCTCATCGAAAAAACGAAAACACACACAGAAGCCCAACTCGTTTATTAATTATTAGAAACAATACCAAGGATACAAGACGAAACCTTAGTTATTTATTAAATGAATACACTCTGGGTTTCTGCTTTCTCTCTCTTCTTTCCCCTTTTTTTTACTTTCTCCTTTCTTTTAACTCTACCTTTGTTTATAAGTATCAAATCTCATTGTTCCGGTGTCCTATTTGAACCGTTGCCAGCCTGTCCTTACCACTTTCTCATCGACATTTTAAGCCTTCTTCTATGGGAGTTATCGGATTTTGTTTTTACCGTTATTAATTACTTGCTAGGCCCTTCCATATCTTCGATCTCGAAATCTATATCTTTTCTCTATCCTTTTCACTTATCCTCGTCTTCATCCTCATCATCATCACTATTTTCATCATTCTTAGATTCACCACAGTTTTTAACCCACCGTACTCTTATTTCACCACACCCTTTTCATTACACACTTGTCATTAAATAACTGCTGTTCCAATTGTTCAAACCATACCTATATCTATCTATATATATATATATATATTACCTTTCATTTTTATATTTTAAATATTGTCCCTTCATTCTGAATGGCTTCTCGTAAGCAGCGTGGTGACTATGATCGAAAGATTGCTGGTCTGTATGACCTGGAAGACACGATTGGCCGGGGCCACTTTGCTGTTGTGAAACTGGCCCGGCATGTGTTCACAGGCGAGAAGGTCGCCGTCAAAGTTATTGATAAGACTAAACTTGATGAAGTGTCAAAGAACCATCTGTTCCAGGAAGTGCGGTGCATGAAATTGGTGCAGCATCCGAATGTTGTCCGCCTCTATGAGGTGATTGACACTCAGACCAAATTGTACCTTATTTTGGAGCTGGGTGACGGTGGAGACTTGTACGATTACATAATGAAGCATGATAAAGGGCTTAATGACAGCCTGGCCCGCAAGTATTTTAAGCAAATTGTAGATGCCATCTCATACTGTCACCAGTTGCACGTATGTCACAGGGACCTCAAGCCTGAAAACGTGGTCTTCTTTGAGAAACTAGGCATCGTTAAGCTCACAGATTTTGGATTTAGCAATGTCTTTAAGCCTGGCAAAAAACTAGAGACTTCATGTGGTTCCCTTGCCTATTCGGCACCAGAGATCTTACTCGGAGATTCTTACGATGCTCCAGCTGTTGGTGAGTTAACCGTTTCATCATTTTGTTCTTTTTAATGTTTATGTGTTGTTTGTGTTCACTGCTCATCATTTTGGTTGGGTGAAGTTCCCAACTGAAATGTCTTCACATTTATATAACACTCACACACACATGTGTGTGTGTGAGTGTTATAGCATTGTTATATTTTGTTTCCACTCAGCAAACCAAGGAAGATTTGATGGGAGAAAGAATTAACTGACTGAATTTACTTTGTTGGAAGGTGTCTTGTGCAAACATAAAGATGAAGTCTTTGACTATGCAACGGTGTTGCTGCCACTTCCAAAAAATAACCAAAACAATGATTAACCTAGGTTACCCTACCACCTTGGCAAGAATCATCATTATCACTATTATAATGTCCTCTTTTGCATGCTTGCATGGGTCAGACAGAAATCATTGAGGCAGATTTTCTGTGGCCAGATGCTTTTCCCATTACCAACCATTGCTTGGTGCCAAGCAAGGTAATATTTCACCATGGCCTGACATTTTCCACAGAAGATTGGAAATGAACAACCACTTGAATGACTGTGGTACTTGTTTCACAAGCATCATCTGATGTCAAGACACATACTTACACACACACACACATGATGGGCTTCTTTCAGTTTCCGTCTACCACATCCACTTAGATTTTTAGTTGAATCCCCAAGGCATTTGCACCAAGATGCTCCATGGTGGAACCGAACCAGAACCCACATGGCTGGGAAGCAGACTTCTTAACCACACAGCTATGGCTGCACCCATTCAGGAAAGGATGTAAAACCGATTACATCACTCCCCCAGTATTTCACTGGTATTTATTTTATCCCAAAAGGAAAGTCAAAGTTAAGCCTGACAAGTGAGATTTAGTTGATACCACCATCCTTGGTACTTGGTTTTTGTCAACCTCAAGAGGATAAAAGACAAAGCTGACCTCACCAGCATTTGAACTCAGAACACAAAAGAATGGAAGAGAAGCCAGAAGGCATTTTTGTCCAATACTCTAAAGATTCTAGCAACTTCCTGCCTGTTTAATAATTTTGATTTAGTGAAAGACAAGCAATTTTGAAAGGGAGGAGTTAGTTGATGAGATTGACCCGCAGTACTTGACTGGTCCTTTATTTTATCAGTCCCAGCTCGCTGCCTTAATAATTATTCTGGTTTGTAATTTAGACATAGAGCCAGTAGGAGGGATTAGTTGCTGGGGTCAATTAGCATTGACCCAAGTACTTGACTGGTACTATGTTTTATTGATGATGGAAGGCAAAGCTGACCTTGGCGGGACTTGAATAAGGGATGTAAAAAGCCAGAAGAAAGGCCACAAGGCATTTTCTCTCTGACAATCAGAAAATATCAAATGATCAATATTTTCTGACTAGAATTCTGGTAGAAAGGAATCTTGCAGAAACCTCCTTGTGCATCTTTATTTAATGTCTGTTTTCAATGCTGGGGTGAGTTGGACCATTTGACAGATGCTAGCCAGCTATCCAGGCCTCATTTCATGTTGTTTTGACAGGGTTTCTATGGCTCTGTGCCCTTCCTAATGCCAGTCACTTTACAGAGTGCACTGGGTGCTTTTTACATGGCACTGATATATAAAGTGGTTGGTGTTAGAAACGGTATCCAGCCATAGAAACCATGTCAAAGCTGACACTGGAACTTGGCACAGCTCTGTGACTTGCTGGACCCTGTCAAACCATACCAGCATGGAAGCTGGAATGCAGGTGACCATGACATTTAGTGATATACCGTGCTTGTGTAGACATGTCAGGCTAAGTGAGACCGTAGTCTTGGCCAAAGCCAGTGTCAGGTCAGTGGCACCCATGCTGGTGGCATGTAAAAAATACCCACTACACTCTCAGAGTGGTTGGCATTAGGAAGGGCATCCAACCTCAGAAACCTTGCCACATCAGATCAGAACCTAGTGGTATTCATAAAGTGTATGTCACACACACACACAGTCTGTGGGTGAGTGTGTGCTTGTATATATGTATGTGTGACTATACCATATAATATACATACATAGGGGCATAGCATAGCGGTTAGGGTCTTGTACTTATGATCGGAAGATTGTGGTTTCAATTCCTAGACCTACAGCACATTGTGTTCTAAAGCAGGACACTTTATATCATGTACTCCAGTCCACTTGGTTGTAAATGAGTAACCCTGCAATGGCCAGGCATTCTGTTCAGCAGGGTGGCATTATTCGAATGCTACAACAATGCAAGGAAGTGCACTGTGGTCAGTGGTGTATAACAACATCCAATAGTCTGGTTGATATAGTGATATATAAATAATGTAATGCAATGTATATGTACATAGGTGTGTATATATGTTTTTGTGTATGTTGTGTATAAGTGTGTTAAGTTATGTCCCTTTGCTGTCAGGGTAACTTAGCCATTTCAATGGACAACAAATAAAATAGACATCAGAATAATTAAGATCCTGGTTGAGTAAATAATCCATCCAAAACGATGCTTTATCATATTTGCAGCCCAGTTACTGAAAACATTAAAAATATACTACAAACTATGGGGTTTTTTTTTTTAATAGAAGTAGTGGCTTATATTAGCCTCAGTATGTGACTGGTATAATTTTATATCTATCCTAGTGGCTAAGTTCACCTGGTCACCTATAAAATGGTTGAGAATTCTATATTCTAAAAGGCCTAGTATATGTATTTAATCACGTGTGTTCTTACTCATCCAAATTATTGATGCTGCCAATAGGCTCCCCCCCCACACACACACACACCACATGCCTGTGTTTATTGATAACTTTTTGTTTTGGCAACTGAACAGGATATGCTTCAATGAAGCGGTTTAACCATTTTCAGAGTGACTCACCTGAAACATCTTGTTTCAAAGTGATCAAAATTTAAGCCTTCCATCAAAGTTTCATGTTACAAACAATAGATTAATGATGACTGAATTAGCTACACAGTGAGCTGGCAGAATTGTTTGCATGCTGGAGGAAATGCTTAGTGCCATTTCATCCATTTTGCATTCCGAGTTCAAATTCTGCTGAGGTCGACTTTGCCTTTCATGCTTCCAGGGTCAATAAAATAAGTACCAGTTGAACTTGGGATCGATGTAATCGACTTACTCCCCCACTCTCTTGAAATTGCTGGCCTTGTGCCAAAATTTGAAACCAATAATGACAAAGTGATTTTAACCCATTAAGTCCCAGATACTTAAATTTCTGAATATTACTTTAAAATTTTTACAGATGATTGAAAATAGGTTAAAATGGGAAAAAAATAATTATTAAAACTCCTTTACTTCAAGTAGAAATGGAAATATTCGATGTCCTATAAATAGGACACCGAGACAATGTGATATAGTTTATTTGGTGTTCTCATTTAGTGTCCTATTTATAGGACAGTGGGACTTAATGGGTTAATAACTTCATAAAATAGTTTATATGAAAGGAGAAAGTAGTATTTGTGTTAAGACGGGGTTGACGATTGAGAAATTTAGAAGAAAGTGATTGGGAAAGTGGCCAGTGTAGGGTCTGAAATGGTCACTCTCCTAATCATTTTGATGCCAACCCACTTGAGACACCCTGTGGCTCTATGATTCAAACTGTCTCTCTCTTTTAAAGAGATCTAAACTAAAGTCTTTCATGAAAATTTCATGTTAGTTTATAATTTAAATACCAGCTTAATAATGACAAAGCTATTTTACTACATTCATTAGTTTCAAAATAATCAAAACAAATGAGAAGTTAATTCCTTTGATACCAACCTGCCTAAGTCCACCTATGGTTCTGTGATAAGTGTCCTGTTTAAAATGATCTAAATTTAAACATTCTATCAAAATCTCACATTAATTTACGTTCCAAACACCAGCTTAATGATAGCAAAATTATTCTACTAAATTCTTTATTTTCAAAAATATCTGAAACAGAGACAGACTACTTCAACAGAAATAGGAAAATGAAATGGTTGATAGCATCAAAATCCATCAATTACTTTCACCAGTTGGCTTTTTACCCTTTACAATTTAAATTGACCACATCTGGGCCAAATATTCTATCTATTTTATATTCTAATTGACCAGATCTGGCCTCTCACACTGATCCTACCTAAAATATAATTTTAAAAATATATAGTCCTGTCAAAAAAATCTCAAAACTATAAGATATTGCATGATTAATTCAAAGCAATCTGAACGAATACATTTGATGGAGTGACCTGAATGCTAAAGGCTTAAACATTACATCCACTCCAGTCTTCTCCAGTGGTTATTATTATATTTTAATCAACTGATCTTATTGGAGTTATCTCCCTTGTTTTTAGGATTTTAAGCACCACTGGAGGAAATTTTAATCCAACAATTGCTCAGTCTTCATTGATCACATTTTTCCCCTTATTTGTTCATCTGGTAGTACACTTGTTGTTTAATCCTTGGTCAGCCCTGGTTGAGTAAACCTATGATCGAAAGTGCCCAGTCACAAACACTCATTTTATTCCAAGACAGAATATCTAGGATTATATTATCTGATATAGCTTTCCCTATTTTTAGTTGATGGGGTGTGAATTGAGGGAAATTCAGCTGCTATTGCTAGCACCTTGAAACATCACATAGGGGATTCCTCATTGGTTCATTGTAGACGCCAATGTTGTTTAACCCCAGTCCAGCTCTGATTGAGTTGGTTTATCATCAGTGTTCCATGACCATCCCATCTGATTTTTCAGAAAATGTATGTAAGACTACATTACACAATGTGTCCTTTTTGTTAAGACAGTACAGTGATTTAAACGGAAATCTGGCTGTTATTTCTAGCAAGTCACCTTTGAACAACATCGTCATTGACATTTGTGTTTTTGTTGCCATTCGTCGTCATCGTTGTCATCGTCATCACAGTGACATTGGCAATGCTGGTGCCATTTCTGTATCAGCTGACTTGGTTATGGGTGCTCAGATCCGTCACTGGCTACACTGTTGTACAATGCACAGCTTGTGTCTGCTGCAGCTAGAAGCAGCAGAACAAGCCAAGGGTGTGACGATCAGATGGAAATCAAGTGGAGCGTGTCGAGTGTTTCAATCTACTACTGTTACTGGTCATAATTTGTCTTGGCGGGTTATTTAGCCCCAGGTCAGCCCTGACCAAGCAGACCAGTAACCAGTGACCAAAAGCATTCCAAAACTGACCATTCTGATGTTTGATTCCCTTCTACAGTCATAATGTATCTTGGTCTACGTTATCCAATGTGTCGTTCCTCCTCTGTTTTATGACTGTAGGGTTTAATATCAAGGGAGATTTGGCTGCTATGTCTAATGGGTCCATGGATTGGATTTGTTTTGTTGTTGTTGTCTAGCTCCAGTTCAGATCTGATCCAGCAGACTTGTACTAAAAAACAAATTCAGTTGTTTTCATGTTCCCCTCTTTTTTCTTTTATATGGAGCCTGGTGTAGCCATCCGGTTGCACCAGTCCTCAGTCAAATCGTCCAACCCATGCTAGCATGGAAAGCGGACGTTAAACGATGATGATGATGATGATGATGATATGTGTGTTTATGTATGTGTATATGTTTATAGATATATCAGCATATATATATATGTTGATATGTATCGTCGTTTTAATGTCCATTTTTTTCTTGCTTCCATAGTTTGAACTGAGTTTGTTGAGGCAAATTTTCTACTCCTTGATGCTCTTCCTGTTGCTAACCCTCACATACCTCATATGGGTATGGCTGTGTGGTTAGGAAGCTTGCTTCCCAGCTACATGGTTTTGGGTTCAGTCCCACCGCATAGCACCTT
>NC_142947.1:4742101-4755349 GCF_046866305.1 Octopus bimaculoides
AAGAAACCCATCATGTGTGTATGTGTGTGTACATACATATTCACACCTACACACACACACACACACACACATAATATGTGTAAGCACAGGTGTGGCTGTATGGTTCATGGATTCAGTCCCACTGCGTGGGACCTCAGGCAAGTGTCTTCTACTATAGCCTCGGGCTGTTCAAGTCCTTTAAGGTGGTGCTCCAGCATGGCCACAGTCAAATGAGTGAAACCAGTAAAAGAGCAAATGGATACACCAATATACAAACAGGCGAGCGTGTGTGTGTGTACGTATGTTTCTGTGTGTCACCTTGTCTTAACATTACGCATTTGTTGTATATGAATGGCGTTTGTTTCCAATATTCTGCTAAAAATATGTCTGGCCATGGGGAAAATAGTACCTTGCTTGGCAACAGAAAGAGCATATGGCCATAGAGTATCTGGCCCAATAAACTTTCTCCGGCCCATATTAATGTCCTTTACCATGCAACCATGGAAAGGTGGCCATTAAAATCATGATAGTGATGTTGATTCTGGTAGTAGCTATTATATGGACAGGTGTAAAGTCACCTGTTGATTGAAATAGCTGAAGAAGATGTTGAAGGTGAAAAGATGATGTTTCATCTTGGTCAAATAAATCATTTCAAAGTTGGACCTGTTTGGCAGGTGCCTCGCTCTGAGACTGTGTGCTGTTAAAACAGAAGCAACCGTTTCATACAAGAGTCATTTTAGGCACTTAATTGGACAGGAAAAAAAGAAAAAAAACTTATACATATACATCATCATCATCATCATCATCGTTTAACAACCATTTTCCATGCTGGCATGGACGGTTTGACTGAGGTCTGGAGAGCAAGCAGCTACACTGGGCTCCAATCTGATTTGGCAATGTTTCTACAGCTGGATGCCCTTCCTAATGCCAACCACTCCAAGAGTGTAGTGGATGCTGTTTACGTGCTACTGGCACAGGAGCCAGTCAGGTGGGCCTGGCATGATGTTTGGATAGTGCTTTTTACGTGCCATCAGCATCAGTGAGGTTCCCCAGGTAAATTGCTAGGCAAGACCCTTCTAATGACTGAGGAATAGTAGTATCGAGGGAGGTGGCTTTGTACCAGGTGATAAGATGTTAAACAGAATCAGAAGTCTTGCTGTAGAGGAAGATACATGTATAGTACGTGTGTGTGTGTGTGTGTCTCCCACCAGTTCTCTTGTTATATTATTAATCTTTCGACCGGATATGTTGTGTACATAATATTAAAACATTCTGAAGTACTCCTCATTTGACATGTGGCTGCAACATGGTTTGAAGTAAGTCAGTTGGCAGGTTGTATAGACACGCATGCACGCACACACACACGCACACTCGCAGTTACACAATTGAGCAACTTTGAATGAGAAGGGTGTATTAGACACACATTCCATAGATGGCTTGTTTGTGGTAATAAAGTATAAGGTGTCTTCTTATGGCCTACCTGTATTCTGATTATGTAACTATTTTAGTTGTTATTCAGCATTGGGTTAGCTGTGATTGGGTCATGTGTGATCAAAAGTGTCCAAGTGTACACACACACACACACACACACATATATATATATACATATTTATTTATCTATCTATATATATATATATATATATATATATATATATATATATATAAATAATACAGAATGGGACAAGAACACAAAACATCCAGACAGTTAGGTGATACAAGAAAGGGACAATATATGTATATACATCATCATCATCATCGTTTAACGTCCGCTTTCCATGCTAGCATGGGTTGGATGATTTGACTGAGGACTGGTGGACTAGATGGCTACACCAGGCTTCAATCTGATTTGGCACATCTATGTTCGGGGTAGTGTATTGAGGATTTTGTTATCTAAAAGTATCTCCTGCATATTTTAAAGACACTGGGGTGTGATTTCAAAGGTGATTTGGCTGCTATTTCTTGTAGGTCAGACAAATTCCTTTCTCGCTGATTGGTCCAGAACGAAGTTAACATCTTAACTTTAGTTCTTCAGCCTTGATCGAACACAGACATATAATTGAAGATGTTCCAATCGTGACCATCCTGTCTTTTATTTAGACTGTGTACCTATGACTGCATTATGCAGTGCCTTCAGATGATCAGCTGTGATGGAAATTTGCCTACTATTTCTAGCAAGCAAAGGGACTGAGCAGTTGACAGTTCTTCTTCCGGAGAAATGACTTTATTTGAACAGGTGGGAAGGCTAAAAATAATCTCATTGTGTGTGTGTGAGAGAGAGAAAGAGAGATAAAGAGATTGTGTGAGTTTCTGACTGTCATTGTAACTGTGTTTGTGTGTGACTGTGTCTCAGTAACTATTATTATTAATATCACTATTATTATTAGTAGTAGTAGTAGTAGTAGTACTACTACTACTACTACTACTACTACTACTACTACATACACTAAAGGTGGCAGGTTGGCAGAATCGTTATAGCTCGCCGAGCAAAATGCTTAGCAGCATTTCGTGTCTTTATGTTCTGAGTTCAAATTCCGCTGAGGTCGACTTAACTTTTTATTTTTTCGGGGTCAGTAAAATAAATACCAGAAGGAAAACCCAATACTGTCACTCGTAAATGAGTATAACAAGTCACACCAGCACTTCTGATAGGTACTGAAATTGGGTTTTTCCCGAACTTTTGTGTGTAAATACCAACAGGTAAAACTAGCTGAAATGGATCTATGGTGCTCTATTGTATAAATATTAATATATTCACTCTATTGACAAATATATGATTGCAGATATTTTTCTGACTTGTTTATTCTTAAATGACTTTATATGTGTGTGTACATATGTATATCATAGAAGGAATTGATGGTGCAATTTTTCACCACTATGGCTTCACTAGTTTCATTTCAATAGAGAATTGTGTGTGTGTGTGTGCAACAAAACTTTCATAGACTAGAGCCCCCTAAATGAGTATTACCCTTACCAGAATTAGAATCCTAACGAAGGACAATCACAATATCAATGAAATAATATTTGCAACAAGACCACCATAAACAAAGAAACCTAAACAAGATGTCCATGCTTCATTCTTGAAATCCTGATTTCTTCTCATCGTTTTCTTGTAACTAATAGTAATTGTAATTGTAATTCTAAGCATAGTTAGATACTTTAGGGTTTTATACAATCTTTAGTTCCCTGCAGTAACAATATCTGGACATCTACTCACTCTTATGTAAGCTAATCACACTGGATGTTGAAGATACAGGTATTTAGGTATCTATAGATTCAATTCAGTCTCACCACATGTCACCTTGGGTTAGTGTCTTTTACCATAGCCCCAGGTCAACCAAAGCCTTGAGAGTGGATTTAGTAGATGGAAACTGAAAGAAGCCTGTCCTCCATGTGTGTGTGTGTGTGTGTGTGTGTGTGTGTGTGTGTGCCTGTCTGTCTATCTGTGTGAATATTTACATTGTGTGTTTGCATGAAAAAGTACTAATCCACAACCAGTGACCTTTGTTGACCATTCACTGTCAACAAATGGTCCTCTGGTCATCCATTAGGTCCACACTTTCAAAAACATTTGGAATATAAAAGAATTGTTTAGTTGAAAAACAAGCAATGGTTACCTACAGGAAAGGAGTCTGACTGTAAAACAACACCTCAGTAATAAATACACATCTAACCCATGCTAGCATGGTAAAACAGATGTAAACTGAATATGTTTATGTATAGTCTATTAGTTGTGTATTTGTTATGTGTCTATATATGTATAGTATGTAATTATTTATAAGGCTGAATGTTCATTCGTCCTTCCCTTCCTCCCTACACACCACACCCCCAAGTCTACAACTGGCTCCAGGCTTGGCACTACAATCAGTATTACAGATAGCTTTAATCTGAGTTCTTTGATAATTTCTCCAAAGATTTTTAAAAGGTAAAAATAATAATAATAATAATAATAATAATAATAATAATAATAATAATAATAATAATAATAATAAAATAAAGAGTAACTCTTCCAAAATACAGGTACATATAATATTTCTTATTCAGAACATTTGATGCAGAAAGTAAGGGATGTGTATAGATGTGTGTGAGTGTATCAGTTAGGGAGCTGTTTGGTATACAGGTTGCCTGGGGAAACTGCAGAGTAACTGCTGAGTGATGCAGCTGATATATTAATTTATGCGTGTGTGTGTGTGTGTGTGTGTGTATGATTATGTGTGTATGATGGTTATGTTTATATATATGTGTGTGTATATATATGTACTGGCACTCTGTCGGTTACGATGACGAGGGTTCCAGTTGATCCGATGAACGGAACAGCCTGCAAGTGGCTGAGCACTCCACAGACGTGTATTCTCAACATTAGTTCTCAGGGAGATTCAGTGTGACACAGAATGTGACAAGGTTGACACCGTGAATTACAGGTACTACTCACTGTTGCCAGCCGAGTGGACTGGAACAATGTGAAATAAAGTGTCTTGCTCAAGGACGCAATGCATCAACAGGAATTGAACCCACCACCTTAGAATCATGAGCTGAATACCCTAACCACTGTGCCATGTGCCTTTGCACAGATACACTCACATACACAAACACACACTAGCATAAACCTCGACTTCCCCTCACGACATAAACATTGGATTTTAAGCCGGTGTGGAAAATTGGAAAGTTTGGAGCATTTATGAAATCCACCATCTTTGGATGGTGCTTCTATTTACTTGCAGACACAAGTGTGTGAGGTCATGTGGGGCGTGGCCACCATCGGTGAGATGTGGTGGTGTTTTATCATCTCAGTGGTTGGCTGTCTGCTGTGTGTGTGTGTGTGTGTGTGTGTGTACTTTATTGGATATTTAGTTCCTCTCAGATGCCCTCTTCTCTCCCCCCCCCCTCCGGCTGACATCGTATCTCTTGTCTTATCATACTGAACCCAAATACGAGTAAAAATAACTCTTCTACTTGCTTAATATGCCTGCTTCAGTCAGCGTGAAACGATGGCATAGCTGATAGGGTAGATGTACTGAGCGAGGACCCACCACCACCACCACCGCCACCACTCTGCTTGTGATGCGTTCTTTTTGGGTTTTTTGGCAGGCTTCCATTGCAACAAATATGCACAGCTACCAATATTTATCACCCCGAGTGTATGTTTGTGTATGTTTCTTATATATATGAGAGAGATGATTGTATGTTGGTAAACTGGATTATTTTCTCATACTGAAAGGTTTCATGCAGTTTGCCATCAGTCAGCTGCAATCTGGTCTACCAACACACACCCCTGTGACAGACTCTTAACACAAGTTCTTTTGTTTTTGTACAAAAATTACAAGTATATATATTTATATATAACTTGTTCCGCCTGTGTTGTCTTTTTGTTTTTGTTCATTACCTTTACTCTCTGTGTCTCTCTCTCTCTTTCTCTCTCTCTCTCTCTCTATATATATATATATGTGTGTGTGTGTGTGTGTGTGTGTGTGTATACACACACACACACATACTTACAGAACGAGGGCTGTGAGCATATGTACCTTTAGATAGTTGTCTGTTTAGCATTTCATTGTCAACACATTGTGACTCCCCTATAAACCAACATCCAAATAAGCAGCTAGCTTGTTTGATCTTGAGTCTTCTTCACCAGCAATATATAGCCTTTTAAACCTTTAACGATTGGCTGCAGTCACTGAGATACGACCATTCTAGAGCCACATCAATGTGGCTATTCCCATGGTACAAAATGTCCACAAAGTGGACTAAATTATTTTGTCATGCAGATGTGCATCTTTTTGCACTGTATTGTTTATTGGGGAGAAATGAAACCAACTTGTTTGTACTAACTGTTTGCTGTTATAAACCGTCACCAGGTGTCTTTGTGATGTGTAAATATGTACTTCTATACATAGACATTGTTGTTTCATTCCTTGAATTGTGTCAGCTATACTCTCCTCCCCACCCCAGTACCTTTCTGTATTTATTTTATCAACTGGAACTGACATCTATTTCGTTTTACTGATATTTATTTGATACTGCAGGATTTGAACCTAAAACACACACACTCCAAACCTAGCACCACAAATATTTTGTTCAACTGTTCGCCTCTACCAATTTAGCCATTCACCTGCTGGTCTTATTCTTTATATAGACAATAGTGGGTGTGTATACTTGTATATAATCCTCTCAGTTGAAAACACTCATTCATAAAGCAATTATATCCTGCTCAAAACACTAAAAAGTCTTGAGATTTCATTGCGATACAAAAACTAAAACTCTGGCTGCATAGCATTAAAGTATTTGATTTCTTATCTCAGCTCTTTCTGTGTTTGCCAGACTCGCAGTTTCAATGCCAAGACTGAAGCTGTGGCTTGAAGAATCCAGTTGGCAAACTCTGCAAATATCACTATAATTCTAAAACCCGACAAGAACCCAATTGTGCAGGGCCCATCTCACTCCCTTATTTTAAACTAGCACAGTGATGAGGGTTCCAGTTGATCTGGTCGATGGAACAGCCTGCTCATGAAATTAATGTGCAAGTGGCTGAGCACTCCACAAACACATGTACCCTTAACAAAGTTGTCAAAGAGATTCAAAATGACACAGAAGGTGACAAGTTTGGCCCTTTTGAAGTACAGGTACAGCTCATTTTTGTCAGCTGAATGGACTAGAGTCACATGCAATAAAGCATCTTGCTCAAGGACACAATGTGCTGTCAGGTATTGAACTCCTCACCTTATGATCAGGAGCCAGATACCTTAACCAGTAAGCTACACTTACTTTACAACAGCTTAGAAAGCCTTATACTCGATATCATATCCCTGCACATTTTCCTTGTGAACACATCACAAATGCAGACCACTAAACTCAAACTCCGTACTACCAACAAAATTTAGATTAAGATACATAACCCCAAGACAAATCCTCCATTTGAATCATTCTACAGACACATACATCTTTTATCTTTAATCTTTCATCTTTTACTTGTTTCATTCATTAGACTGTGGCCATGCTGGGGCAGTGCCTTGAAGGGTTTTAGTCAAACAGATTTACTCCAGTACTTGAGTGTTACTTTATTTTATCAAATCCGAAGTGATGAAAGGCAGAGTTGACCTCAGCAGGATTTGAATTCAGAGCATAAAGAACTGCAAGAAATGCCTCTCAGCATTTTGTTTGATGGGCTGATGGGTCTGCTAGACCGATAGCATAAGTGCTAGGCTCACAAAGAATGAGTCCTGGGGTCGATTTGCTCGACTAAAGGTGGTGCTCCAGCATGGCCACAGTCGAATGAAACAAGTAAAAGAATTAAAGAATGAAGAATTGAATGAAATGAATTTACCACTACCACCACCACCACCACTACTACTACTAATATTTTCACAAGTTCTAGTATTAATATGATTACTGTCACTATCACTACTACTACTACTACTACTACACAAACCACCATTATTGCAGCTACTACTACAACTATTACACTGTTACTGCTGTCTTCACCACCACCACCATCATTACTACTAATACTACTTCTACTGCTATCAACTGCTACTACTACCACTACTACCGCTATCTCTGCTACCACTATTGCTACTACTACTACCACCACCACTGATACTATTACTACTCTATAGTATGCTATCACTGTGTGTGAAGCCACCTCCTGTGAAAGGGTCTTGGTAAAAATACATTTCAACAAGTACCTGGGTGAATCTTCTCTAATTACACCTGCTACTCCCACCCTCCTTCCTCCCTCTCTGCCCTCCTCCTTCCCTCCCTCTACCCCCTTCCTCTGTTTTCCTTTATTTCAACCAGGAGTTTAGATTTTTCTGGTGTTTGTTTACCATCCTGTGGTCAACTCGACATGACCTGTAACTGATTCAGTGTAACCTGTGGCCAACATTGCACACGTGCACACACACACACACATACACACACACACACACTGCTTGATGTTGGTGTGTTTATGTTCCCAAAACTTAGCAGTTTGGCACAAGAGACAGATGGAATAAGTCCTGAGATCAATTCATTCAAAAGAAATTCTTGAAGGCAGTACCACAGCATGGCCACGGTCTAATGACTGAAACAAGTGAAACATAATATATATATATATCATCATCATCATCATCATCATCGTTTAACGTCTGCTTTCTATGCTGGCATGGGTTGGACGATTTGACTGAGAACTGGTGAAACCAGAAGGCTGCACCAGGCTCCAATCTGATCTGGCAGAGTTTCTACAGCTGGATGCCCTTCCTAATGCCAACCATTCCAAGTGTGTAGCCGGTGCTTTTACGTGCCACCGGCACGAGGGCCAGTCACACGGTACTGGCAACGGCTACGCTCAAAATGGTGTATTTTACGTGCCACCTGCACAGGAGCCTGTCCAGCGGCACTGGCAACAATCTCGCTCGAAAATATAAGAAATCTCTCACATGAATAATAAGTAAAGATTAGAAAGAGGAAGGGCATCTAGTTGTAAAACATGTTAGCAGGGGAAAAGACATGTAAAAAGGAACAGTACAGATGCACACACAGACACACACAGACACACACACTCGTGCACACGCGCACACACACACACACATGAAATCTAAGAAAGATGCTATGGTTGCCGGCTGCTAGTGGTTTGTAGCAGCGTGTAGGCCCTCGACTCTGGCTATTAACAGATTACAATTCACACACCTGATACTGTATCCGTTTCATAAACATCTGAAAAGATTGTTTAGAAACAAAAAACACCCAGAAGATTAATAAAGTGTGGGGGGGGGGGGGGGGTAAGAAAAGTTTATTTTCTTATCATGTAAATAAGTACACACTATTACTTGTCTCCTCCTCCTCCTCCCCTCGGTTAACTACAAACATTTACTCCATTGTCTCTCTGTTATCTCTTCTTTTCATTCTGATCATCCTGACTGAGATTCCTCTCCGTTCCACCTTTTCGCAGAAATCTCTTGGAAAAGCCATTCTTCATACCTAGCTGCACACCATGTTGATAGCTATTTATATATGACCGTGTGGGTGGTTCCAAAGTTGGAACCGGGAGCAAGGCATTTCTTGTTTTCTTGGAAAGTCTTCTGCTAATTGAGCTTGAGGCAGGCACACTCACTCACTCACGCTCTCATATACGCACACATTCTCTCTTTCTCTGTTACACACACACACACACACACACACACACACCTACGTTTGCAGACGTGCTTGTTCACTCATTCATTCATGCTTGCACTCATGTACTTACTCTCACAATCATGCACATATTCACTTCACTCCCACTCACTCTCTCACCCATGCACTCACTCACTCATTCACTCTCACTCACAAACTCATTATCAACCTCATGCTTATGTTTACACTTTTTACAGTTTTTAATTTGCACACCTCTCTACAAGAGACACCGATAGAATAAGTATTAGGCTTACAATGAATAAGTCCTGGGGTCGATTTACTCAACTAAAGGCGGTGCTCCAGCATGTCCACAGTCAAATGACTGAAACAAATAAAAGAGTAATATCAATATGAATGGAATAGAGCAAAGTGGTATTCTTAACACTGAGCTGATTTAAATCTCAGACTTGAGTTACTGTCATCATGAGTGCAAGAAGAAAGAAAGAACCGATACCAAGATTCTGGGTATAGCTTTGGCAACCCATCCAATGTACAAAGTTATATCAGTAGAGAATGTTATTATATCAAATTTGATGAAGCAAAACCAGTGCCAATTTCTAGCTGATATGGAACTGTGAGGAGTCATCTTTTTATAGATTCTTAATTTCTAGTCAGCCACACAACATCTTAAACCTCACTCAGCACTTGTATAGTAATGATAAAAAACATCACAAAGAGGTTTATTCTGTTTTTTCACCTATCCCCTATGTTACATTTGTGTATGTATATACAGGGGGGGGGGGGGCAATAAAGTCATTATACAGTTACTTAACAATAACAATTAAGACAAAGCAATTAGTGAACAGTCCAGAAATTTATTATTAAAATGGTTCTGGTTAATTTTGGTTAATAACAATAAAATGCTATCGTAAATAATAGTAAATGAATTACCGATAATGTTTGAACTGTAAACGACCTGCTTCAATGCATTCTCTACAACATGAGAGAATGCTTTGACCAATGTCACAACACAAATGGTTCCGAAGGCTTAAGTCTGCTATAACACATCTCGAATAAGTTGCTTGAGGTCATCAATATTTCTCAGTTTCTTTGCAAGTTTCATCTAACCCAGACAAACATAAAAACATAAAACCAAAGGGATATATATATTTATTTATACATACATACATATATATATAATATGTAGCATGAAAGTAATATATATTTGGTTTCATGCTAAATAGACCATTTTTCAGATAAAACTTAGCCATGGAACTTAGTACTGATAATATTAATATTAATGTCTTTTCCACTCTTATTTGTGGTACCATTTATAAAGCTGTTATATACGTTGTGTGCATCTCATATACACACGTGTGTGTGTATATATGTGTGTGTGAAGGTGCTTGGCCTAGTGGTCAAGATATTGCACTCATGATAGCTAGATCATGGGTTCAATTCCCAGACCAAGTAGTGCTCCACATTGCTCCTGTTCACTCAACTGTAAATGGATACCCCCCTGTGATGCACTAGCGTTCCGATTGGGGGGGGGTGGCCTGCTCAGCCAGCCAGCAGAGTGGCATCACTCGAAAGCTAAAACAATGCAAAGTGCATTGTGACCAGTGATGTATAACGACAACATCTGATAGTCTGGTCAATAGTGACGTGTGTGTATGTGTGCATGTGCATCTATAATTAATTACCTAAATGTGTAAACTATATGTCTAAATACTTCAGATTTCAAGATATAATCGGTTCTATATGAGATGCTCTTGATATTTTCTTTGTCTCTCTCCCTCTCTCTCTCTCTCTCTCTCCCTCTCTCTCTCAATACTTATGACATTTAATATTAAATGTCACGTAATTCTTTATTTATGACGAGTTGCCCCCCCCCCCCCCCGTACTACATGTCTGATTCACTGGTACTTTTATGAGAAGAAATTAAAACTATATTTATTTAATGTACACTGCGGCAGTGTGCTGCAGCATGGCCCTGCAACTAAAACTGAAAGACAACTTTTACTGTGTTCAGGGATAATATTTTGTAGCATTGAGATATTTGAAGAATGCTTGTAAATTCTTGAAAATCTTTTTACTTCATCAATCCAAGATTTCTAACTATTTGTAAGGCATAAAAGTTTAGGGTAAGGCATGAAACTGCATCTGGTGGTAATGCTCCAGCATGGGAGTTGAAGTGTTTCAGGGAGTATGGAGCTACTCCTAAGATCACTGGCCCTGGGGTGGAAGTACCTGCCAAGGGCGCTAGTGATGGGTCAAATAGCAGATGACAGTCCTGTAGTTAAGGTGTACAGGGTTTGGAGGAGGGCTGAGCCATAGATGTGTCGTATGGGCCCTTCAGTGTGTGTGGACATGACCTGATGCCATGTGAACAAGTCCCCTATTCTTTAGCTTGTTTAGGGTTTCCTTCTCGGTATTAACACGTTTTATAAGAGTTAATGTCACATGTTTATGTTTTGTTGTGTTATTACTCCTTACATTACTTACTTGTCCCAGAAACCATGTTTAAGGGTAAAGGGTCTGTTAAAAAGAAGAAAAAAAAGTAACAGACACTTTACCCTTAAACATGGTTTCTGGGACAAGTGGAACACCTTGGGCAAGTGTCTTCTGCTATAGCCACAAGCCTTGAGAGAATTTGATAAATGGAAACTGTGTGGAAGCCTGTCATTTGTATGTGTGTCTCTGTGTTTGTCCCTACCTCCAGTACCGCTGCTGGGTTTGTTTACATCCCCATAACTTAGCAGTTCTGTAAAAGAGACTGATAGAACATGTTGTAGACTTTTTTAAAAATCATAAATTCTGAGGCCAATTTCTTCAGCTAAATCCTTCAGAGTGGTGCCCCAGCTTGGTCGTAGTCCATTGACAAACAAGTAAAAGATAGAAAGTAAAGACAAAAGAGATTCTGACACTGCTCGAAAACTGGTGGCACACTTGTGCACCATAGGTGACACAAATGTGTTCCATGGCAAATTGATTGAAAACACCTGCTCTGTGTGGTCATTTGGTCAATCTACTAGAAATAGCAGCCAGATATACCCCAAATCACATCCAACTATCTTTTAAAAATATAAACGAATGAATGAATGGATACATTGGATAATGCATTCTAAGGTAGACTATGTCTGTAATAAAAGAGGGATGGTCATGTCTGGAATGCATTTGATCATAGGTCTGCTCGATCAGGACTGATCTGGAACTAAACAATAGCATGCAGTGCAGACTTGTGCTAGATTTGGTTTATAGATCTTTATCGAAAGACAAGTTGATTCATTATCCATTCAGCCATCACAAATAGGTAAGTTTCCTATTGTTAACAATCTCATTTTCGATTCTCCTTGACTTTCCCTGCTTTTCATAAAGTGTCATTAAATACAACATTGTCCAAAAAAGAAAAAGAATGAAAAAGAAAAACAGAAAAAAAGAAAAACAAACCAAGTCTCTTAGCCTTAATTCCATCAGTCTACCAAATTGTTATCTATTCATACATTCCTTCCGTTCTCATCAAGTGGTTTCACAATCAAGAATATCTTGTTGAAAATGAGAGACCATCATGATGTAATGAACACTCCATCAGCTATTCATATATATATATATATATATATATATATATATATATATATATATATATATATACATAGGAAAATGAAGAATAAGGCAGAATGCTAAACTGGAAGCATATTTTAATAAAGATTTCAAACCGGCTTTCATTGCGAAGCAAATTTTCACGAAGTAGAATGAAAATGTTTTTTACAAAGAAGTACAAAATGAAGAAAATAATATATAAAAAAAATAATATATAAAAAAATAAATATACCAATACATTATATTGTCTTTGAGCTTTTGAAGTTCAGTGGTAGTTCATGTATATAATGGTTGGAAAAATAAGGATGCATGAGAATTGAGTTTTGTGTTAGGTTTAAAAAAAGCGTTAAAAGTTTGTGTTAAGCAGGAAGTGTGGTGTCAAAACAGGAAGTGTGTTTAAGGGGAGACAAATGTTTTTAGTTGGAGTTATGAACTCTTTTTCAACAGGAAGTTTATGTTAAGAACATTTGTCTCCCCTTACACACACTTCCTGTTTTGACACCACACTTCCTGCTTAACACAACTCTCAACTCTCATGCATCCTTATTTTTCCAACCATTATATACATGAACTACCATTGAACTT
>NC_142947.1:4755849-4800849 GCF_046866305.1 Octopus bimaculoides
CATCATTATGGAAATGAATCTGAAAATTCATTTGAATCTCTTTGTTTCCCCCAATCTTCAGATAATCGGTCTGTATTTCTCCGCACTAATCTCATCGTTTGATTAATTTGCTCCTGAATAAAATGAATGGCTATCTTAATAAACCCAGCGGTCGTTTGGTTAAATATTAATCCTGCTGCCAAACTCTCCATCATTTCCTAACTAGACTCACTCCTGTAACACTTGTTGCATTTCTTTGTTGTTGGTTTTGTCTGTGTTGAAGAGAGACAGGTGAGAGGAAACAGGTGAGATGTTTCTTATCCATATATTATCAACTGTTCAAAGTTACTGCCGGACAAAGTCATTAGCAGTCGTTAGTCAAACGACCAAACAGTTGAGTCAAAAGTTTGTATTTGTTTGATTGTTTTACATATGTTTTACCAAGCCAACATGGGTTAGATGAATATTTATCATTGAAGCATTGTTTTAAAGCTTAAATACCCTTTCTGTCAATAACCCCTTTTTTTTAAATTCGGGGAGTTTTCCTCTCCCTTGCCTTTGAAAGCACAGAGATACCAGGAGACGCCCTTCTTGTTGCTAACCCTCAATGGACTTATGCATGGTTTCTGTCCAACAAATTTCACTTATGAGTTATGATTGGTCAGCCCAAATCTATAATTAACATTTACGGAAAGTGCCATTCAGTGAGATGAAACCCAGAGCCCACATCATTGTGAAGTGAAAATCTTAAAAATGCAACCACATTAGTACCTACTTTAGCTCAGATTTTATTTATTCATTTATTTGTTTGCTTAGAAGGAAGAACAGCATCCATCAGAGCCTTTGAAACTTGCTGGCAGTAGAGAGAGGAAGAATCTGCAACCCCTGTATGTGTGTGTGTGTGTATATATATATATATATATATATATATGAAATTTTGAATTTAGTTCACGGACCCCCAGAACTACCAGGGGGTCACAGACCACAGGTTGGGAACCACTGGTATAGATGGTAAATCTGGAAGTTTATTTATTAAAAGTTCAATGTCTCCAGCTTCCATTCTTACCCAGCTTTAAAGCAAGAGTTTTCTCTTTTCCATCAACAGTTTGAACCAGTTAAAGAATTGGCAAACTGTTGTTTAACCTTTTTTTTGATACCAGTCACCACCACCACCACTACCACCTAAGACTCCGCCTGGTTCTCTGATACACATTTCTTGATTAAAGTGGACCCAGATTAGATTTAATTAAGTAGCATTCCAACTGTGACCGTCCTGTTGTTATTTCAGACATTGTGTATGTCTCTATCATGAGATTATCAAGTGTGTCCTTTGAATTTTTTTCAAGGTGGAAGGATGTGATAGGAGAGAGATTTGGCTGCTATTTCTAACATTTCCAGTATTGACTCAGTGTTTGTCAGTCTAACCTTTCTTTTGGCATGTGTGTGTGTGTGTGTGTGTGTTTGTGCCTTTTGTGCACTCATAAACGCCTCAGATGTGTGTTTGTGTATATATCTCTGTTCTTGTTCCATTGTAAGCAACAGTTAACACACAAAACTCCGCTGGGGTATTTATAAATCACGCACATCAGATCAGGATACAGACTCACCTGTCTTGAAAAAAATATCACATCTGCCAATTCTGTATTGCAGCAGCGACGGCAGCAGCATCTTTTGTTGTTTTATTTTTATATTACATTCGGCTTCCTTTCAGAATTACCACTTGTGTGTGAAAGTACCATTCTTTTTTTTTTTTTTTCCTGTTTATCTATTTATTTAGTCATTTCTTTTTCTTCTTTTTTTTTTCTGCGGTGGTGGTGGTGGTGGTGGTGGTGGTGGTGGTGGTGGTGGATTTTTTTCTAATGGTTAAGATCTTTACAATAATGGAATAGTCAATAATTTCTTCATACAGCTTTGCATTTGTTTACAACTCTTGCTTTACTTCATGTCAGCTGTTAGGTTAAAATAAAACGGACCAAACTACAAAAACAAAGAAAAAAAAGCATCCATAATGATGATGATGATGATGCTGTTTTTTTTTACCATTGAACACTGTGAAGAAACCATTATGCATTAATGATTAATCAACAAAACACACACACACACACACACACACACACAAAACTCAACTCAGTTCAGTCGTTACCAATCATATTCAGACTTGCATTTTGCTGAAATGTTAAATTCCATGCTCACACACACACACACACACACACACACTTACTGACCTATACAAACATATATACCCCCACACCCATTCACTCATGTGCATGTGCACGTGCACACACACTCATGCATGCATGCACACACTCACACACATGCACATGCATGCACATACACACATGCACACACTCACACACATGCACACTCACACTCTCACTCACACTATTGTTAAGAGAAATACTTGAGCTGATTTCTTCCATTTCATCTTCTCCCACCCACCCCCTCCTCCCTATAAGTCATGGCAGTCAAAATAAAAATTAATGGTTTAGATAAATAAATAAATAAGTAGATAAAATAAATAAATTTAAATTCTGAATTGTTTGTTGCCAGTGTTGCTTCACCCCCAGACTGGCGGCACCGATCAAGCAGACTTTTTGTTCCAGTCATGACCATTTTATCTTCTGTTTCCAGACATATGATTTCAAAAACCAAATTATCCAATGTTTTGATTTTATTATAATAATAATAATAATAATAATAATAACTATTATTATTATTATTATTATTATTATTATTATTATTATCATTATTATTATTATTAAGGCAGTGAGCTGGCAGAGTCGTTAGCATGCCAGGCAAAATGCTTAGCATTTCATACATCTGCATGATCTGAGTTCAAATTTCACCAAGGTCAACTTTGCCTTTCATCCTTTAAGGGCCAATAAATTAAGTACCAGTGAAACACTGGAGTCGGGATAATCAACTACCCCCCCTCCCCACAAATTTCAGACCTTGGGCTTTTAGTACTAAGGATTATTATTATTGTTATTAGCATGTAAGACAATATCTTTAGAAGTATTTCTTCTAGTTCTTTACATTTTGTGTTCAAATACCGCCAAGGTGGACCTTGCCTTTCATCCTTTCAGGGTCAATAGATTAAGTACCAGTTGCATACTTGAGTCGATATAATCGACAAAGCCTCTCCCCCTAACATTTGTCTATAGAAGAAAGGATTGTTGTTATTATTATTATTATTATTAAAACAAAGAGAGAAGTAGTGCAACTGTGAGCCATAGACTGGCGCATCATTGAGTGGCTTTAAGCTTAACCTGCTAGAAATAGCAGTCATATATATATATATATATATATATATATATCCCTAAAATTATACCCCAAATTTCTTTAAAAGTGGAAAGAAAGACACCTCAGTTAATGTGACCTTTATACCTGAAGAGACAAGATAGTCATGGTTTGAATGCCTTCAATCATAAATCTCTTCATTGAAGACTGACCTGGATTTACAACAATTATATACTCACTCAATATTTCATTGATTCTTTTGACATGTTTTCAGTATTTTCTGTCTTTACATTTCAATTCACATTGAGGTCAACTTTGCCTTTCGACCTTCCAGGGTAAGGTTGCGACTGGGGTGGGGGTGGGGGTCAGTGAAATAAATACTAGTCAAGTACTGGGATCGATATAATTGACTACCCCACCCCAATGCAGGCCTGAGGCTTTGTGTCTGCTGTGCAAGGGTCAATATTTCCCATTGATTAAAATTTAAAAGAGAACTGTTTTTTTTTTTAATGTAAAATGAATTATTAAAGGAGAAATTATGTACATGGAAGATAATTTTGGCACCGAGCGTTTCATGTCTTGCCCTCACCAAGGAAACTATTGGTTAATAAATGATGAGTTGGTTTACCTTGTGTGTTGTGGTGCATTTTTGTATAGTGATGTCAGCCGCAGTATCATCGTTCCAGCAATGTCTTTTATCTCAAGAATCCAATAGATCAATCAGTACGCTGTTACATAGCATCCGTACATCCATCTCTCCATCCATCTATCTATCTATCCATCCATCCATTCATCTATCTCTCCATCCATCCATCCATCTATATATATACAAGAGAGCGAGAGGTTGGGGTCAATTCGTTTGAGTAAAAAAACTCTTCAAGGCAATGTCATGGCATGGCTGAAGTCTAACTGAGCCAAGTAAAAAATAAGATATATATATCATTGTTTCTGGCCTCTCTCTATCTCCTTTCGCCATCTCTGTGTGAGAGGCTGGATTTAGCTGGTTTGAGCATAAAACAGAATATTTGGGCCAGATATGGTTGATTTAAATGCTAAAGGGTTAAACAGCAACAATTCTAAACTTACAAGAACAGTTTCTGGTTCTTAAATCTTGTCTAACCTTCAAAACTAGACTCCAAAACGAATGTATTTTTACTTTTATCAAATACCTTTTTTTTCACTATTCTTTTTCTTCTGGTATATATATATATATATATATATATATATATATATATATATATATATAATATAATATAATTTTTCGTCTTTTTAAAAATTTTCTAAGGGATAAATTGAGACAATTTTCAAAAACCCATTGAAATATATTGATCTCAAAATGATAACAAATTTTACAGCAAATAGAAAATGTTATTCATTTATAATTTTTATTTGAATTTTATGATTTGAAAAGGGTAAAATGGAATCATTTTTATCATGGAAACCATTTTCATCATGGAATTTTTATTTCCACAATCTATTATTTTATTTATTTATTTTATGGTAAAATAAATTTCTAAATTACATGTTAACAGAATTTAAAAGGTTGCAAAATTCAGCTGCTTTCAATCCCACTTAACTTCCTCTTCTTCTTCTTTATCATCATCATCCTGCTTTTACTTCTGCAAGTAAAACTTTTCACTAAATCAAATACCCTGCTTTTGTGTATTCTGCATAATAATTTAAATTAAAAACTAATTAATTCCACATCAGACAAATAGGAAATAAGCCATTGAGAGTACTTCTGTGTGGTTGCTCAACATGTTCTAGAAATAGTGGCCAAATCTACCTCAAATTAAATCATATCATCTTTATAAGGTGGAGGGCAATGAACAGAGATATATCTATTGAATAACATTATCTGAGCTAAACTATGCCTGAAAGGGTGGGATGGTCACTTTGGAACGTCTTTGATCATAGTTCTGCTCAATTAGGACTGACTTACTGTTAAACAACAATAAATAGGAAAGAAATTTTGTTTTTTTTAATCATTCAGTGTTTTATTAATTTTTATTGTGTTCTAATACCAATAAAACACCAAGCTTGCACAAGGGGTAATGTCCAAAATAATTAAATCTAGAAACCAGTTTTCAATCTCATTTGAAGTACAAAGTAACTATATTGTTGAAATGGTTAGTTTTCTTGTTGTTCATTTTTGTTCTGGGGAAGGATTATTAATGTGTTTTTTTTTTCTTCTTTGTATTTACATATCTAGACTATGATTTGAACAGAGTCTGATCTCCCTTCATCATCAGGTATCTTTGTCCTGGATATGTTTGTAGCACTGGACTAAGATCTGAACTAGGAATCCTTATTTCTAAACTTAGACTAGCAGCACCTTTATACACACAACAGAGGTATCTTGGCCAACTGGACAAGAGCATTACTATACTCTCACTATTTATATATATCTAGGGCTATATTGTCCAATGTATCCTTTCTTTTCAAAGGAAGTAGACTGTCATCTGAGTGAGATTTAGTTGCTATTTCTAGCAATGGCATAGAAACTCTCTTGTTGGCTCATGCCATTTATGTATGGGGAGTTGTACCTGCTGACAGATAGGTTGACTGAGGTCTGTAAAGTATAGCTACACACACACACAGCTCATAGATTGTAATTCGTACAATTATAACCATTCAGCTGGTGTGTGTGGGTGGGTGGGTGTATGCATGATTCATAAGAAAGCTAAACTAAATTGTCAAGTGACCCACATAAAGCACTTCTGTGAAGTGTAACATTTAACATTGTTAATGCCATTCACTTGAGGAATGGCTATTTTGGGAAGCAAAACAGTTTGAAAATGGCAAATATTAAAATTGTTTCAACTGAAGACAAGATTCCAGTACAAAGAAGCTGGGGAATTTTTTTCTTATCAATGTATTTTTCTTTGAGCCAGTGAGTGTATTTCTATATGGTTCAAATAACAGCCAAATCTCTTTTGAATCACAGCCTGCCATCTTGAAACAAGGACACATTGGGTGATGTAATCCAAGCTAACTGTTTTCTTACCATATTCCTATTGATATACACTGACTTTGAGTCTTTTGATTTTGAAAATAATGAAGAATTTAGCACAGGTTACTAACCCCATGATTCCGAGTTTGATTCCAGGCAGTGACCTGAATAATAATAATAATATTAATAACATTGAAAAATACCTTAGGAATGAGAACCCAGGTTCAAAATTTCCCCCAAGACACCTGATGAAGGCTGGAGGGTATATCAGCCGAAACATTGTGTTAACAACAAACAAGATGAGGACAAATATCCGTCAAATGTAAATAATGTAGATAATTCCTCATCTCTTAAATATAGAACTGTATGGTTAAACTATTCTTCAGACAAATGACAGAGAAAGAGGTCATGTCTTGAATATATCCTATGTTTACTAGATTAGAGCTAATTAGGAACTAAACAACGCAGTTGTGTTTAAGAAATAAATGCTGCAGATATTTTGATTAGATGTGGATGCAAGAAAGAGGCTGTTGTAGTAAAACTTTGCTGACTTGCTGCATCCAGAAAAGAATTTATTTGTTGCTAGCTGGACATAAACTGAATTTGGGAAGAAAATATGGCAATACAAATAGTGTATTATGCATTGTGTGTGTGTGTGTGTGTGTGTGTGTGTGTGTGTGTAATGCCATGTGAGACTGGATAAAGAGTTAGAGGAGGGGGTAGATAAGAATGGTGCTTAACCATTTTATTACTGTATTCCTGATAAAATATACTGCATGAGTTTTCAAATAAATTATCAGGTATTCGGAGGTATTTAGTAAAAACAACTTTTTGACATTTAAGTTATTTGGAACTTAAAATATTTTTAGATAAAATTGGACAGTATTAATTTAAATGTAATTAATTTAAATGTAACTGTGTGAGTCTCTGGTGAGTTGGTATGAAAAAAAAGATAAAATGTTTAAATGCATGAGAGGAGAGAATATAAATAGAAGAATGCTTCAAAGTTGTTTTGTTTGGTGATTTCCAACTACACCCATCTGCTTCAAATAGATTTTGTTTCTTGTTTGTTTTTTATCTTGTGTTTTCACTCTCAAAATGTCACTCTACTTCTTTTCCTTTTTTCCAGTTTTCTGTGCAAAACTTTTATTTTCTTTTTAGTGTGTCTGTGTGTCCCTCTAATTATACTCTCGCCTCTCACAGACACTTCCCTCGGTTTCACTTTCACTCTTACCTGAAAGGTCTTTGTCTTTCTTGCAAACTACAGTGACACCTCTCAGTATGAGTTTAATTCATTCCATGACCGAACTCGTCTTACAATTTATTCGTTTTACAAATCCATTTTCCCCATTGAAATTAACTAAAATATAATTAATCCATCCCAGCCCCACAAAACTACTGAAAAATAATTTTTTGGGGTTTTAAAATGGAAAAGGTGTAGTTAGAAGTAGATTGACAATCATAAAAAAGAAATACGTTGACTGGTTTTATTAACTGAATTACCTTAACAATGGGACGGTTTTTGTGCCCGTACTGCAGATTTCCGCACGTACTTCAAGACAAAAATTCGCACGAGCCTCAGCTTGTACAGCAAATTACTCGTTCAATGGGGCACTCATACTGCGAGGTCCTACTGTACTTGGAAATCCTGCTGGTGCTACGTAAAAAAACGGTGGTGCTTGTGCCGTGTAAAAAAGCACCCAGTCCATGTTGTAAAGTGGTTGGCATTAGGAAGATCATACAGCTGTAGAAACCATTCCAGAACAATCACTGGAGCCTGGTGTAGCTCTCTGGCTTGCCAGCTCCTGTTTTACTGTCCAACCCATGCCAGCATTGTAAACAGACATTAAATGATGATGGTGTATTTTCCAATATACATGTTGACATATTATCTATTCAAATCCTGCTGTATTTCACATGGAATTTTAGGTTTCCCAAAGTCATCTTGGTGTTGACTTTTTTTTTTTTTTCCTCCTGTAAATTTTGGTCCCAAAAATTTGTCTTGTATGCCCGAAAATATTCCACCTGTTGTAATGTTTCATGCTGTTGTCATATGTCTGTCTTTTATTCCCTTCATTCCATTTCTGCCATTTCACCTAGAAAAATAAAAACAACTGTTTAGCCTCCAACAGTAAATCCTATCAATCACAGTTGGGAAGCAAACTTTCTGATCACACAGCCATCCCTGTGCCTACCATGCCATATTAGGAAATCCATATTTCAATGTCTACATTGTCCAGTGGAGAGAGGGGGGGGGGTTATAAATGACTAACTCAAATTGTTGATTTGTGGAACTGTTTTAATAACCATCGGACTAAATCACCAGAGATATTAAGATAGATTAAATTGGGATTCAATTTGGTTTAGTAACATCACAAAGATTAAGTGACCAACAATCAATGCAGGTGTTGTATTGACTCTGTTTATCTTTGGGTGGTTCTTATGACATTCATACTAATTTATATCAATTGATGGCTGTCAACGAAAGCTGTAGTTGTTTCATTTCTTATTGGAAATTAATCAGAATGGACATTGTTATTGAACTTAACCACTTTAAATAAATTTGATTTTAAGTGTTTACTCTTTCAACTGGTTTCAGTGCAAGTGGCATTTTATAGATTTATTAATATGAGATTCCAGTAAAGTTGCAAGCTGGCAGAACCAGCAGAACCTTGCAAAAAATGCTTAGCAGCATTTCATCTGTCTTTACATTCAGAGCTCAGATTCTGTTGAGGTCGACTTTGCCTTTCATCCTTCTGGGGGTCAATAGGGACCAGTGGAGCTGACTTACCCCTTCCTCCAAAATTGCTGGCATTGAGCCAAAATTTGAAGCCAATATGAGATTCCATTCTTGTGGATGAAGCCATGGTGAGAAGGGAATTGAAATTACCTTTAGAAGGGTCCTTCAGTTTATCATTTTTGGTCTCATTTAACCCCAGGTCAGGCAGCTCTGAATGAACAAAACTGTAATCAACACATTGCAGTCCTGTCCAGCCCATCTTTTTTCTTGTTTCTAAACTGTGTCTCCATGACAACATTAACCAATATTTTCTTGCTTTATTTGGTAGGGATGGGATATGCAGAATATTTGGCTGCTTTTTCTAATAGGTTAAATGACATTGTAGAGGCTCCCTTGTTGGCTCGTATTATGGATGGAGTAGTAGTTGAGGGGTTTTAGAGGCTGAACTATCGACTTGAAAAGTTGGGAGTTCAAACAGGCTGTCAGAATAGGATTGGATTGGATAAGATTAGATTGTATAATGAATTATATAAAATGCTTGACCCATCCATCCAGCCAGTTAGTCATCCATGCAGCCATCCAGTCAACCGACCTGCCTGCCTGCCTAGAGATGATTGTAATCAGTACCAATCTCATTTTACAGCCAACTGAATTGGGAGCAGTACAGAGATCAAAGTTCATGCAACAGTGTGAACAATTCCTCCAAATACAACTACTTTCTGCAACTACCCGTCTTGACATGCACCGAAACCGATATTAATAAATTAAATCCATACAAGTAAATTGAAATGAAAGCCAAAATAAAAATTAAAAAATCACAAACAAAAAAAAACCTTAAAAATGGTGGTGGTGACAATAGTACTGATGGTGGTGGTGGTGGTGGTAATGGCAGATGGTAGCAGCTGCACTGGTGCCAACAGCAGCTGCACTGGTGCTAACAGCAGCTCTTAGATCACATTCCAAGTGTCAAACAGAAACCAAAGTGATTTTTTTATTCTTTTTTTTATTTATTATTTTTTATTATTTTTATGAAATTCTTTAGTTGGAGGTATTTTGTTGTCACTTAGTGTTTGATGGAAGGTAGCTTGGTAATATGGCTGAATACCTGCAGCAAGTAAACCAAAAGCATCAAGGTGACGAGTCAAAATCTAAATTGTCAGGTGTATGCGTTACGTGTGCATGCAGTGGTACACTTGCTTGCACTCGTGTGCATATATACATGCATTTGTGTATGTGTGTGTGTGGTGCATCCATTATTAATTTCTTGATTCTGGAATGGCCTTTGTTCAGATCATTGCACATGCATGCAACTATTTCTGTTTGGTTATCTAAAATTAATTCTTTGAGTGGTTTCTCCAAGAAAATTGCACCATTCCTTACTTTGGATACACTGATTATGAAGGAGTTGGGTGTGTGCGGTTACTTTTGCTGGTCAATTTGAGATGAAAGTGTGTGCGTGCTGGCAATCAGATATCAGAAATCGAATAAAATATTCAGTGTTGAATAGAACAAGAAAAAAGGAGAGAAAGAGACAAATAATGGGATTTCAATTGTAAGAAAGAAAAATATCTTATTTGTTATGAGAAAAAAATAAAAAACACCCCAACAAAACTCTGTTACCTTTTAATGCTAAGTAGACAGGTTTAATTCTCCTTTTAAGATGTGTGTGTATACATACACACACACACACATCAAGAGTCTGCTTTATTTACTAGCAAACCTATTTGTGGTTACTGACTTCTAGCTGGACTATAAGAAAGGGATTAATTCTTGTGATCAGTATCGACCTGGTTCCTTGGTTTCTTTTCCTCTTTTTCCGTATCTGTCTTGAAGACCTACGAAATTGTATGCATTTTTTCCCTCTTTTTATTGACAAAACCATAAAAGTATCAGAAAAAGATTTGCTGCAAGTGTTTTGCGAATCACACACTTAATTCTGTCTCACTGAATTTACCTGCCAGAAATAGGTTTTGGATGATCTGGTGATGTCACTTGTGATAGATAGACATCCAGTCCTGTTGGCCAATTTATTTCATTTGCTTAAAACCATGAAACGGGTCTTTGAGATCTTCTTTGAGAATTAATGGGTGACATTAAAATCACACTCTCTTAACCCATTAGCTTTTAAACCGGTCATATCTGACCCAAATATGTGGCCTCTCACATCTACCCTACAACGTCATTTCAGAAATAAGTCACCTCATCAAAATCTCAAAGCTGTGAGATAATGCAGGATTAATTAAAAAGTAATGTGAATACACAAACATTACATTTGAAAGAATAACCTGAGTGCTAAAAAGGGTTCAATAATAAAAGAAAAAAGAAAAGCAAAGCAAGGCGACATTGAATAATGTAGTCTCAGATATATTCTATTGAAATAAAGACAGGGTGGCCATGGAGGGAATACAATTTTGTTCAAAGGTCTGTTTGATCAGGACTGATCTAGAACTAAAACATTAATCTCGTGCTTTTGTTGTTGTTGTGTCTTAGTGATTAGATTTCGTTTTTCCCCCTCATTCCTATTGTACCAGATCAATATATTTGTAAGAATAAGTCAGTCGAACAAGATAACCTGTCCGGCCAAGCATTGTTATCTGCTTCTATACTAACATTACAAAAAAACATGTGAGGGCATGTTATTGGACATACAAATATGTCACTTCCACTAATTATACATGAATGTTCGAGTCATGAAGGACAAACAGCTACTGTAGTGTTCAATACTTTGTTGATAGGGTTGCGTTCAGATCTTTTCAAATCTTTACATGTGATGGATATTTGTCCTCATCTTGTTTGCTGCTAACACGTTTCGGCTGATATACCCTCCAGCCTTCATCAGGTGTCTTGGGGGAAATTTCGAACCTGGGTTCTCATTCCTCATGAAGGCTGGAGCGTATATCAGCCGAAATGTGTTAGCAACAAACAAGATGAGGACAAATATCCATCACATGTAAATAAAGTAAATAATGTAAATAATTCCTCATCTTTTAAATATAGAACTGCAAAGACAATGTTTCCTTGCAACTACATACACCTTAAAACAATTAGTGAGAGCATGCCACATACATTGTGTGTGTGTGTGTGTGTGTGTGTGTGTGTGTGTGTACGTACATACCCCTGCAGCACACTGCCAACACATGATACCTTGTGGTTATTTTACCTTACTGTGAACTCAATGTTATGGTATCCAGCCTGTCCTGCTGTCCTACATGTTGATGTACCTAGATTCGAATGAACCTTATAATTAATCTATATGTATATATATGTGTGTATATGTCTTTATGTATATGTATACACATGTCTTTATATGTGTGTGTGTGTGTGATATTTATAGCTTTGAGTTCATTGGTTTGCTCTTTCCTTCTTCCTATTTCTCTTCAACCTGCAAAAAGCTGCCAGCATAGTACTGTCACTCTTTATGACCTTCAAAAAAAAAAAGTTTAAAGTACTTTCTTTTATCCTCTTCTACATTTCATTTAGAGAGAACAGGGCAACAAAAATGTATGTGCAGGAGACTGGGTGTACTAAATATATATATATATATAAGAGAGAGAAGCAAATGTATATGTGTGGATGTATGTATGTACACACACATATATATATATATTATGTATGTATGTACATATGTGTATGCATATATACCAGTGGCATCAAAATAACAATTCAAGAACAATCTCTCCAAATATGAAATAAGTAATAAGAAAAAAAAAGTGTTCCCCTCCCTCTGTTGTCCCACTCTACCCCCCCCCCTTCAGCTGTTTTATTTTGGTCTAAGTTGCAGCTGATCTTGAAATACAAACGAGGGCCCCTATTTTAATGTGTTCTTGACTGCTCCTATCTGCTACTCGACTGAGATAGGCCATTATTTTGGTTCTCCCTTTATCTGCAGTTGTGGAATTTTGGGGATATTGTTACCAAGGCTTGTTTGAAATGAGAGCAAGTTTGATTGCCAATTACACTACTAACACCCACTCTATCTGAATCCTGCTAACTAATGAGTCAACCTGAGAACCTCCATGTGGTTACATAATTAACGAGAAATAGCAGCCAAATCTCCATCAACCCACACTCTACTATAGAGGTGTAGAGATCATGTTCAGAGTATCAGTGGGAAGATAAGTTCACATGTTGCCCCCGGTCACATTCATACACACTTAGGGATAGTCTGATCCGTGACAGCTCATCTGGCCATCGATTGTTGACCGTCACAGACAAGATAATCAAAAGTGTTTCACTTATATTTATTCTCTCTATTTTCAAGATATATTCAATACCGTCCTTAATGATATACTATGTGCTTCCTTTGAGGTAGATTTGGCTGCTGTTTTCAGCTAACTGAGTAACTATGCAGGGGTTCCTTTGTTGGTGCAGCCCCCCCCCCCCCGCCTTACCAGTTTCCAGTCAAACCATCTAACCCATGGTAGCATGGAAAGCAGGCGTTAAATGATGATGATGATGATGATGATGATATATATGTAAGTGTGTAGTTTGTCTCACCCACCTGCATGAGTACAAGTTTGAATAAATCTGCACAGATGCGTCTGCCCTGGATGAACACATACTGCAACTGCAACAGGTGATTGCTCATAAAGGCTACACCAAGGGACATTAGGACACTTATGCTGCAGAAACGTGTGTCAGGACTGAAGTCTAACAGGAATGTAATGTGAAGAATACGATGATAAACAAGCTTGGAAGATGTAGGATTTTCCATTCCGTTTTTTATGACATCTTGTGTGTGTGTGTGTATATATATATATATATATATATATACACACACACACATATATATATATATGTATGTATGTTTGTGTGTGTTTGTCTCTCCACCATTGCTTGACAACCAATGTTGGTGTGTTTACATCCCTGTAATCTAGCGGTTCAGCAAAAGAGACCGATAGAATAAGTACTAGGCTTACAAAGAATAAGTCCTGAGGTCAATTTTTTTGACTAAAGGCGGTGCTCCAGCATGGTCGCAGTCAAATGACTGAAACAAGTAAAAGAGTAAAAAATATATATATTCATGTACATGTATATATGTATTAATGATGCATGGCCACCGTAACTTGCTAAAGCTAGCCAAAACTGTGTGGGTGTGTATACACTCACACATGCGTACATACACCTGTATTTATTTCAAGCAGATTAGGCTAAATTAATTTTTGTCATTTTTATTTTCCAATTATAAAATTTCCTGAGTTTCACTCTTTCTTTTTTTTTTTCTTTCTTTTAAAGATTTAATCTGATCCCATAGCAGTCCTCCCCCACCCTGCCGGCCCCACCCTGCACCACCCCACAAATCACACAACTCGTAAAACAGTTTCAAGGATTTACAAAAAAAAACTAACAAAACAGTTATAAAGAAAAATACGCAAAGTATACACAGGGGGCTCTGAAGTAATATTATCTCTACCCCCCCCCCCCAGACCCCTTTTATTATAATGAGAATTTTTATTGGATAATTTGAAACAGATTGTGTGTGTGTGTGATTATTTTTATTGTAACTTGCTCTGTCATCTATCTCTCTCTCTCTCTCTCTATCTATCTCTCTCTCTATCTCTCTCTCTCTCTCTCTATCTCTCTCTCTCTCTCTCTCTCTCTATCTCTCTCTGTGTCTCTTTTTCCCTCTCTTCTCTCTATCACTTTATTGCAATCCTTCTCTTTTTTCCTCTCTCTCTCTCTCTTTCTCTCTACCTGTCTTTCTCTCTTCCTTCCTCTCCTTTTCTCCTCCCCTCCTAATATAATTTCCCACAGGTGTGTCTTATACATTGGTAACTACTTGTTTGATGGTTTTGCTTTTTTTTTTTTCTGTATCGTTCTTTTTGTTTTATTTTTGTTTCATTTAATTATTGAGGGGGAAAAAATGTTCTTCCTGTTCTAAAAATACCAAATCATATTGTTTTGGCTTCAGAAATTGTTATATCGATTTTCACCCTCCACCCCCCCACCGACCCCCCACCCACCCACCACCACCACCACTCAATCAAATTCTCTTATCGGCTGCTTGAGATTCTTAGTCTTAGAATTTGATTTCATTCCTTTCCACACATCATTCATTCTAATGACACTAGCAACTTAACAATTCATGTCTGCGAGTTTGAAAGAGAAGACTTACGATGTTTCTCAGTGCGATTCTCTTAATTGAGAATGGAGCTAAGGCTAGAGAATCTGCAGGTGAAGGCCACCATCATTAATCATCGAATCCAGCTCAGAGGCTAACATTGTTTTTCATCCTTCCTGGGCCGAGAAATACAAAGGAGCAGTGGAAGACCGGTGATACTGGCCGTGGTCGTGTGTTAAGATGCTTGTTGCTTCCCCCACCACATACTTCTGGGTTCAGTCTCATTGTGTGGAACCTTCTACTCTTGCCTTGGGCTGACCAAAGCTTGTGGCATGATCAGGCTCAAACGTCGATCACATGACCACAATAGTACCAACTATAAGCATGCATGTGCAGAAGGCAGTGTGACAATTATAAAGATATGTGATGGTGAAAGTGCAGATAATTTTTGACTTCCTCTGTGTGTGTGTGTGTGTGTGTCTTTGTGATGGTGTTTGTCCCCTCCACCACCACTCAGTAACCTGTATTGATGTGTTTATGTCCCTATAACTTAACAGTTTGGCAAAAGGGAACAATAGAATCAGCACCAGGCTTTACAAAAATGAGTTTGGGGTTGATGTGTTTGACTAAAACTCTTCCAGTTGCTGTCCCATCATGGCCACAGTCCAATGATTGAAATGAATAAAAGGTGTGTGTGTGTGTGTGTGTGTGTGTATGCAGCTAACTGACAGGCTTTTTCCAGTTTCCATCTACCAAATCCACTCAGGGCATTAGTCTGCCTACCTGAGGCTTATAGTGGGAGACACTTGTCCTAGATGCCATGCAGTGGGACTGAACCCACAACCATGTGGTTGAGAAGCAAACTTCTTACCACACAGCCAGATAAATAATTGCACAATCTAGTGTGTTCTTCTATAGAGCATGATTTGCCAGAGATTTCTCTACTATTTTAGGCAAGTTGGGCAACCACATAAAGGTTCCCTCAATGGTTCGATATTGGCATAAACTGCATGGGTCTATAGAACAAATAGATTATCAGAATAGATCTCCGTCTCACCACACCTAACAGACACAGATCTAATTTCAATATAAACATTAAAAAATATATTTTCTTTTACTTGGCTGAGAATAAAACAACTTTTTTTTTTGTTTTTTCCATGCAATCTATTTAAAAAAATAGCTGAGATGCAGTGTTTTTTTTTTTTTTTTCATAAATATTTCAAGTAAATTATTCTGAATGTTGCATATACTCTTGTAGACAGTTGAACTAGTTAGCTATCACTAGAGTTTCTATTGATTTATCTGGATTTAGAAGGTAAGAAAAAAAATAACTGGAAAAAATAGTAAACAAAATAAATATAGAGCGAAAAAAGAGAAAAAAAAATCCCAGCTCTGTGTATCTGTGTAAAAGAAGACTAATTCTTCAGCTGGTGTGATAGACCGACATTCTATTTTCCTGACACCTAAGAAGAATTCTTCTGTTGAGGAGATTAACAGCTTTACTGATTATCATTATTGTTATTATTTAAACAGAAATCTGTCGTGGCTTATTATATAAGTTGGTTTTATTTTACAGAACAGGAAGTTCTGTGGTTGTTGAGGGTTTTTTTTTATGTATTTATTTATTTATTTTCATTTATACCTTATTCTTCATCTTTGGGTTTTATTTTTATTCATAAGATCTGTGACAGGGAACTTCTAGGGGGTTTTTAATGCAGGAAGAAAAAAATCCCTTTTGTGATGTGAATTGTCAAGAACATTTGTCTGTTATATATATATATATATATATATATATATATATATATATATATATATACATGCATACATACATCTATATAGTTGCAAAACGATGCTGCTCTCTCCATCTATATATCCTGATTTGAGTTCATCTTCCATGCTGGCATGGGTTGGATGGTTTGACAGGAGCTGGCAAACTGAGAGCTGCCCCAGGCTCCAATTGTCTGATTTGGCAGGGTTTCTATGGCTGGGTGTCCTTCTTAATGCCAACCACTTTACAGAGTCTACTGTTGCTTATTACATGGAGTCAGCATCAGTGCTTATTACATGGTGCCAGAACAGAAGCCTTTTACATGGCACCAGTATGGGCGCATTTTATGCTGCACCAGCATGGGTGCTATTTATGTGGTGTGTGTGTGTGTGTGTGTGTGTGTGTGTATATATATATATAGCTTTAAAACAATGTCTCTCTCTTTCTTTTTCTGTATATATATATATATGTGTGTGTGTGTGTGTGTGTGTGTGTGTGTACTTCAGCTGTAATGTTGTTGTTAGCAGCAGTAACAGAAGCAAGCTTATTAGTCAGAGAAAAACTCTTAAGTTGAGAAGCTGTAAATAAAATATTGATGGCTTTTTTTTTGTTTGTCTCTTTTCTTGAAGGATATTAAGCAAAGGTATCAGATGGATTAGTTAATTATTGATTCAATTAAACTTGGAAACCAAAATAGCACAAGATTCCCAAGGAACTGTCGATCTTGCTGGAAGAAGAAGAAAAAGGTGTTTCTTGCTTTCCGAAGAAAGCATCAAATTCCTTGGTAGACATTATTTATTTGGATGGCTGTTCTCTTCCATTCTTTGGTTTTGTTGTTTGCAATCATGTCTGCAGACTAGACCCAACCCATCGTTTCACTCTCTGCCAATCACGTTCTTTGATCAATTTCTAATAGTTCAGTATCTTGCCATCAGATTTATTTCCTCTTCCCGAAATCTCGATGCAACTTACCAAAGATCATGCCTCCTGCAAATCTATGATTTCTGTTGCCAAAGTTACTACACTCTGTAGATCAGTCTTCTCTTCTCTAAGCTATAAACTATTCCTACATGATATCCTACATGTTTCTAAAATGAAGCCACTAAGCTCTGTACTTATCACTCATTAGATCATGGAACTGATTAGAACTGGACAAATTGTCATTTTGAAAAGAGAACTTTAGGTTAATATGTTTTAATGGTCAAGTTGGTTGGTCAATTGATCAGTTGATCAGTCTGACAGTCAGTTGCTTGGTCCATTGATTGGTTGGCTGGTTGGTCAATTGGTCAGCCAGTCACTTGGTCAGTTGGTTGTTTGATTGGTTGGTCAGTCGGTTGGTCGGTTGGTTGGTGGGTTGATCAATTGATCAGTCAATTAGTCGGTCAGTTGACTGGTATTGGTGTTGGCCCATTTGCTTAAGTTTGTAAATATATTAATTTAAAAGACAATGTTAACTAAATAGGAGAGAGATCAATTGTTAAGAAGAACCAAGGAAATTGAAGAGAGACAATGTTTTTAATGGGTTTTAACCCCAGGTCACCTTTGATCAAGTAGACCAATGATCAAACCCATTCCAGCCATGACCATGCTGTAATTTTTTCTAATGTTTTCCCTCCCATTTGCACACAGTCAATATGGGATTACATTGTTCACTGCCTTCTTTTTTTTCTTAAAATTTCAGGGAGATTTAATTGTTATTTCTAGCAAGTCAAGTGACTGCACAGGGGCTTTCTCATGATGATGATGATGATGACCATCTTTTAATGTCCTGTGTGTATGTGTAGCCATCTGTGTGTGTGTGAGAGGAGAGAGAGAGAAAGGAGGAAGGAAAGAAAGAAAGGAGAGAGGGAGAGAAAGGAGGAAGGAAAAGAGAGAGAAAGGAAGAGTAGAGGGAGAGAGAAAGGAAGAAGGAAAGAGATAGAAAACGGGGTGGGGGGGAGTATTTTCTGTTGGTTAGGTTTGTACATGTGTATTGCTTATTCATGCAGTGTAGCATCATTGAAATAAAATTTAAACTTCATTAATGACTCCTCCCCACCCCCCATCATTTATTCAACTTATTGGCGATAGTTAAAGAGCCTGTTACTTGGAAATGCAACCAAGCATGAACCTTTTAGTTCCAATTATACATGCTGGGCACACAAAAGTCATCTTCATGTTTTGTTTTTGTTTTATCTGTTCAGCCAGAAGTGGCCTATTTTGTGCTAGTGGTGTGTTTGAGATAATGCCAGTATGAAGAAGATAGCCTGGAAATATTGATCTCAAATCTTGACACAAGGCTAGTAATTTAGGGGCAGGGGAGTAGTCGATTACATCGACCCCCAGTGCTCAATTGGTACTTAATTTATTGACCCTGAAAGGATGAAAGGCAAAGTCCAAAAAAAGTCTTTTATGTTTTCAGACTCTGCTCTTCAGCAGAAAGGACCATGAGGAGAGAGAATAAAAGAAAAATTGTGGATTTAGTGGTCAATCATGGCGACTGGCTGGAAAAAGGTAGTTGGACAGAAGAGATGCGAAGAAGGGGAGATAATAAAGTACTGGTGATCCCCAAAACACTTATATGTATATAAAACATATACATATAAGTCTATGCACACATTCTGAACTAATTTATTCATCCATTTTTAAGAGACCACTGTAGGCTTTGAAGGATAGTTGGCTGCTACATTTAGCAGGTGAAGTGACTACATACAAAATCCTTTGGTATGTGCAGAGGGTCTCTCAGGTCTTGTAGGTACTTGCATGGAGGCTTGCTCTTTGGCACTTGCATAAAGGCTTGCTCGTTAGCATTGAAATAAATTGCTAACCTAGATGAGATACTTCATTATCAGTCATTAACAAATTTGAGTTTAAAATTCTTCCAGCACTGCATTTAGTCTATAGCCAGCCATATATGGATAACTAAACTACAATAGATGTGATTTTGTTTTTGGATCCAAATCTCTCTTTAGGCCAAACTTCAGTGGTTGCTAAGCAACGATCTCCTTATGTTAAAAGAAATTATATGCATCTCAGTGTTTTGATCGATATTTCAAATGTTGGCATACAATTTTACTTTATATATATATATATATATACACACACATATATACATACACACACACACACACACACACATGTATACTTATACACACACGCATATGTATACATACACACATACATAGCTGCTAGCCATGTTTCAGTAGGTTTTTTTTTTTGTGTTTTTAGCTTTTCTTGAATTATTTTATGATTTTATTATTTTATTTTCTTAAGTGAAATATTGGTTAAAAATTGAATTGTCTGAAGGCTAATACATGCTTCGGTGTGTATGGACTAAAATATGTTATTGGTAATACAGAAAATAGAAACGAAATTACATTTATGATAACTAAGATTGCGTTTATTCATCCGCCTGTATTTTCCATTACTAGAATTTTCTCTTGCTTTTTATTTGAATTATTTCTGGCTAATGAAGCTTTTTTTTTTCTCTTGTTTTTATTTTATTTTCTTTACTCTAATTTCTTTTTGCTCTCCTTCTCTTCTTTTCCTCTGTCTCGTTATGTGAGACTTAGAGAGGTGGCCAATTTTAATATATATTTAGTAAATCCTATTATGTCAGGTTGTTATAGCAATTGATTTTGTTTTTAGTCTTAAAGTCGTAAATAATGCATCTCCAGATAATTAATAGAGAAATTAGACAGACTTGTAAATGAAAGCTTGCCAAAAACTATTTTCTTAGAAAAATGAGACAATATTTTGGAAAAGAAGCTTAAAATATAATGAAGCTAAGGCCACTACATGGCTGTATGAGAATGATATGCAGAAGTTTAAATTCAGTATTCCTTCGATATTGGTTTCAAATTTTGACACAAGGCCAGCAAATTTGAGGGAGGGCATTGGAGTCGATGACATCAACCCCAATGTCCAACAGGTACTTATTTTATTGATCCCAAAAAGATGAAAGGCAAAGTCTACCTTGGCAGAATGTGCAATCAGAATGTGAAAATAGAGAAAATGCAGCTAAACACTTTGCCTGGTGTGCTGATCATTCTGCGAGCCTGCCGCCTTGTGTTCTTTGAATATTGGCCATAAAATAACTTCAGTGGGTGTACAAGAAAAGGAAAGCCTTACGTTTATTATTAACAAAGACACCAGGAAGCCAAAAGTGGAATTAGAAATTTTGGTTTTTAGTGAAACAAGCCACAAATTACATACAAGCAGAGGCTTAGCATTGATGATGATGATGATGATGATGGTGATGGTTGTTGTTTTATGTACTGCAAGTAAAGATATTCCATTTAATCATCTTTATTCACCTTCATTATTTGTTGCTATCGTTAACGACCGCTGCCCCCTCCCCCCACTCCCTTTCCAAATATCAAAGTAAAGTGCATTTCTCTAATCTAGTACTAAAGGTGGGTGTGTGTGTATTTTCTTTGATTTTTCTTTTCTTTTTTTAATTTTTTTTTTCTTTACTTTTATGTTTGTGTGTGTTTTAAAGATAATTCTGTTGTAAAGTACATTTTAACCAGTTCCATTTGCAGTCTTGTGTCACGTTTATTAGATTTACCAAATCTGTTTCAGGAAGGAGAGTTGTTTCATTGACTTGTTACCTGCAAGCACTCTCTTACCAACTTAATATATTAGAAATATCCTCTTGTACCACCTACCTGTTTAATATTATCACTGATAACAAATGATTGTTAACTAGTGTTAATATTAATTAACTCACTAAGGTAGTGAGCTGGCAGAATCATTAGCAAGGCACGTTAAATGCTTGGCAGCATTTCTTCCTTCTTTACATTCTGAGTTCAAATTCCACTGAGGTCAGCTTCACATTTCATGCTTTCAGGGTCAATAGAATAAGTACCAGTTGACCATGGGGGTCAATGTAATCAACTTAATCCATATCCAGAAATTTCTGGCCTTGTGTCAAAATTTGAAATTAATTAGCTGTTTAGTAATTCTTATAAGTCAATTACATCACCATTTGTCAAATGCTTATCACTTTCTTGGTGTGAAATAATGTTTATAAGCTTTAGACATGATTGCAAGACCATATGACTCTTGAGTCTTCATCCTCAGTCTGTCTTCCCTGAGTCCTAGTTTCCTGCATCTGACTCTCTTGTCCTGGTTCTATGAGTCTGGCTTTATGGGCTTGGCTTCTTGGGCCTGATTTCTTTGCAGATCTGACTTCATGGCTTTTGCTCCACAGACTTAACTTGCTAGGCTGAATTTCTTGGCTCCAGCTTCTCAGGCGTGGCACCATGAGTTTGGCTCCTCATGCCTCTGTAACTGATCCAGCAAGAGGCAGACTGGACATGACCTTCAACTCTAGAAATTTCAAACTAGATTTTTTTTAATTTTCATATTGCACATGGATAACTATTTATTTCAATTTTTGTGAGTATTTCTTTTGTTTTCAAATTGCTCACCTTATCCCCACCCAGCATTCCTAATCCCTGATATGCCCCCTGCATTTGGCTCAATGGGCTTAAATCTACAGTTTGCCAAATTCTAACCTGATGGGCCCTGATGAGATACAAAATCACGATATTATGCTTCTTTGAACTTGTCCTCTCACTAACTTGGGTTCAACTTAATCCTTTTCTAACCATATCATTAATAGCTTTCAATTAATTAAGAAAATTATCAATTCTGTCATCATTAAATTGATGTTTGGGACATAACTGAACAACAAGTTCTCACATAAAATTTCAGTGGATGGTTTTAATTTAAATACAAACAATTTAAAACAGGCTGTTTTGAATTCTGTCTGAAAAATTTGTCGTAAACATTTTTGTCGTGGGAAAATTTGCCATAAAGGAGACGCACAGACAGACTGTAAACTAGAAAACTCATTTTAAAGAAACTGCCTTTCTCTCTAATTGATGGGTCAGTTGATGAGAAAACAGCTTTTTGTCCAATGTGATTTGGATGGTTACTTTAGAAATATCCTTTACTGGATTGGAACTGACCTTGGGGGTAAAAAAAAAAAGAAGAAGAGTAAAAGGTAGACCCCCCCTTTCGTTTGTGCTGTTTAACCCTTACACCTTTCCTTCTAGACAAATCACACACACACACACACGTCTGTTTGTCTCTGGTAGTGTGCGGCATCCTCCACATGCAATTAATATTTGTATTGATTGTCATCCGTCTATTGAGTGAGGCCACTGTTTCTCATTCTGTTTAATTGTTCCAGTGATAACACCCTGATGGTCCTTCACCTCTCTTTTTGTAGGTTAGAACAAACATGTTTTACTCTGTGGTGGTGGTGGTGGTGGTGGTGGTGGCGATGATGATGATCTTTGATAGAACAGCTGGTTAGTTATAAATATAATCTGGGTTGGTTGGGGGTGGTGTTCTCTGATGTCACAGGTGGTCTGTTTGTCATAAAGGTAACTCTGGGAGGAGGTTAGGCTGGGTCTGGTGGTGGTGGTGGTGGTGGTCTCTGATGTCACAGACAGTTGGTCTGAGTCAGGTCAGTGTTTGGGTGACAGTGACGATAGTGGTAGTAGTGGTGTCTGATGTCCGCAGACAGTCTATCATAAATGTACTCTGGGTTGGACCAGGTAGGTTGGGGGGAGGGGGGGTAGTGGGTCTGATGTCGCACAGACAGACAGTTTAGCTCCAGTTACATCAGAGAAACAATTAACTGTACAAAATCAATAGCTTATTAATAGAACTTCAACAATTGTTGCTGTTGTTGTTACTGCTTTGAATTAATCTTAAAGACCTTTCCAGAGATTAATTCCTAACTTTGTCCTTCTCTTCATAAGAAACAATGAGACCAGTGATTAATTTTATCTTTACTCTGTGTGTGTCTCTGTGTACACAGTTGTGTGTGCATGTGTGTGTGTGTGTGTATAGCTCTATGTGTGTGTGTACATAGCTGGGTGTGTGTGTGTTTGTGTAAGTATAGCTCTGTGTGTGTCAGTATGAGTGTATCTGTGCACATTTGCTGTGTGTGTATGTGTGCTCAATGCTGTCTCTATACAAATGCATGTTGTCAGGCTGTTTTTGTAGACATGCCTGGTTATTGTTTGCGTGTGTCTGGTAAATAAGTGTGTACCTGATAAGTGTATGTTGTGCAGAGCTGGATAAACCATTAACTCTTTTGGTGCCAACCCACCTTGGACCACTCCTCCTCCTCCTGTTTTAAAGTGACCTGTATTATAACCTGCCATCAAAATTTCATGTTAATTTATGCTCTAAACATTATTTTTCCCTAGAAAAACATGCTTGGCCACATGGGAATGATATTTGGCTTAGAAACAGCTGAGGATTGGTGACAGGATGAGCATCCAGCTGTTGAAAATCTGTCTCATCAATTTCTGCCTGATTTACTCAAATATGGAGAAGTGAACATTAAATGATGATGATGTTGATGATGATGCGTCTGGGCTCGGCCAGTTAGAAATCTGTTTCCATTTCTATGATTCTTAATTCTTGTATCTCTCTTCTAGTTTTATGCTAGAAGTGTGAAGCATGAAGCATTATGCTGAATCAATACTTGAAGCAATGTGGTGGAGCTAAAAGTCTGTCAGTTGCAGTAACCTTGTCTTTGAAAGATTCTAGATGTTATCCTCCTCCAGAATAAATGACTGTGAAATCGTATGAACATGATATTATTAGAATTATCTGTAAACATGACATTTTTCTGCTCACTGCAGCCGTTCGGTTTTATAATCAGTGTTAACTCTTGTTTCTTCCTACTTCAGTTAACCCTTATAATGCCTATTGTTAATAATTCTTGACACATCAAATATTGTGTTCTTTGAGGAAGAAGAAGAAAAAAAAAGAAGAAAAGCTACAAAGAATGAAAGGTTGGACGATCTCTAACGATATTCTTGCATTGAAGCAAGCAGTGATAATTGTCACTGGCAGTTGTTGACATTTGAATAATTATATATATATGTATGTGTGTCTGTGTGTGTGTATATGTATGAAACTCTTGGCCCTTGGGCCACTTTATAATATCTGCCAATTAAAAACAATAATTATACATATATATATATATATATATATATATATATATATATATATATATATATATATATATAGGAAAATGAAGAATAAGGCAGAATGCTAAAACTGGAAGCATATTTTAATAAAGATTTCTAATCGGCTTTCATTGCAAAGCAAATTTTCAAGAAGGAGAATGAAAATGTTTTTTACAAAGAAGTACAAAATGAAGAAAATAATATATAAAAAAAATAATACATAAAAAAATAAATATACCAATACATTATATTGTCTTTGAGCTTTTGAAGTTCAGTGGTAGTTCTTGTATATAATGGTTGGAAAAATAAGGATGCATGAGAGTTGTGTTAGGTTTTAAAAAAAGGGTTAAAAGTTTGTGTTAAGCAGGAAGTGTGGTGTCAAAACAGGAAGTGTGTGTAAGGGGAGACAAATGTTTTTAGTTGGAGTTATGAACTCTTTTTCAACAGGAAGTTTGTTATTAAAAACATTTGTCTCCCCTTACACACACTTCCTGTTTTGACACCACACTTCCTGCTTAACACAAACTTTTAACCCTTTTTTTAAACCTAACACAACTCTCAACTCTCATGCATCCTTATTTTTCCAACCATTATATACATGAACTACCATTGAACTTCAAAAGCTCAAAGACAATATAATGTATTGGTATATTTATTTTTTTATATATTATTTTCTTCATTTTGTACTTCTTTGTAAAAAAACATTTTCATTCTCTTTCTTGAAAATTTGCTTCACAATGAAAGCCGGTTAGAAATCTTCATTAAAATATGCTTCCAGTTTAGCATTCTGCCTTATTCTTCATTTTCCTATTATTTCTCCACGTGCAGTTAACACAACCCCTAGCAAGTTAGTTTTTGTTTGTGGCAGATGTTCAGGTGCAATAAAGACTGCAAACAAACAGGAAACAACTTCTATCTCATTCCAGGGTGAAAAACTAGAGGTAGTCGATAGCTTCCGCTATCTGGGCGACCAAGTTAGTAGTGGGGGTGGGTGCGCTGAAAGTGTAGCTGCTAGAATAAGAATAGCCTGGGCAAAGTTTAGAGAGCTCTTACCCCTGCTGGCGACAAAGGGACTCTCACTCAGAGTAAAAGGCAGACTGTATGACGCATGCGTACGAACAACCATGCTACATGGCAGTGAAACATGGGCTGTAACTGCTGAGGACATACGTAAGCTCGCAAGGAATGAAGCCAGTATGCTCCGTTGGATGTGTAATGTCAATGTGAATACCCGTCAGAGTGTAAGTATCTTGAGAGAAAAGCTGAACATTAGAAGCATCAGTTGTGGCGTGCAAGAGAGACGATTGCGCTGGTATGGACATGTGGTGAGAATGGAGGAGGATAGCTGCGTGAAAAAGTGCCACACCCTAACAGTTGAGGGAACCCGTGGAAGAGGTAGGCCCAGGAAGACCTGGGCTGAGGTGGTGAGGCAAGACCTTCGTACATTGGGCCTCACCGAGGCGATGACTACGGACCGAGACCTTTGGAAATGGGCTGTGCGTGAGAAGACCCGGCAAGCCAAGTAAGATCGTTGCCAGTGCCCCTGGACTGGTTCTTGTGCGGGTGGCACATGAGATGCACCATTTTGAGCGTGGCCGTTGCCAGTACCGCCTGACTGGCTCCTGTAGGATTTTCGAGCGAGATCGTTGCCAGTGCCCCTGGACTGGCTTGTGCGGGTGGCACATAAAAGACACCATTTCGAGCGTGGCCGTTTTCGTGCGGGTGACACGTAAAAGCACCCACTACACTCTCTGAGTGGTTGGCGTTAGGAAGGGCATCCAGCTGTAGAAACTCTGCCAAATCAGACTGGAGCCTGGTGTTGCCATCCGGTTTCACCAGTCCTCAGTCAAATCGTCCAACCCATGCTAGCATGGAAAGCGGACGTTAAACGATGATGATGATGATGATATATATATTGAAAATTTAAGTTTTTTTGTTGTTGTTGTTTTTTTAATCAAGCACATTCTTTTACACTCTGATAAGCTGCAAAATACCAACTTTTTTGTATTTATTTATTTATTTATTATATTTATTTTGCATATTGATAATTTAGACATTGCAGAGTTAATTATCTTTGATGTTTGCTATCATAGATCAACATCTGGAGCAAATGATTATTGGCAGTTGTAGCATGTTTATGTATACATTTGTTTGTGTGTGTGTGTGTGTATGTGTATAACAAACAATAAATTTGATATAATAATGGGATCAAATTTTGGCACAAGGCCAGCCATTTCATGGGAGCAGGTAAATCAATTAGACTGATCCCAGTGCTCAACTAGTACTTGTTTTATCGACCCTCAAAAGGAGAAAAGGCTAAGTTGACAACAGCAGAATTTGAACTCAGAATCTAAAGTGAGAGCGAAATACCACTAAACATTTTGCTCACCTTGCTAACGATGCTGCCATTGTATGCCCTGATGCAGTGTTCCAGGCAGGGGCTCTCATGGTTTCTGGTCTTAACTGATTGGAAGTGTTACCATGTTCATTGTTTTGTTTTGGTATAAAAGATGGCCTACAGCAAATATTCTACTCAATGCCATAGATTTGCTTGTCAGTTGTTTGATCTTAGCCAGTTGAGCGTGTCCCTTGGTGGTAATATTCCCCTTGACCAAACAAGTTTTTCATGGATGACTGGAAATGATGGGACATCCAACATGTGATGCCAGACAGAGGTGCATGCCCACATACATACACGCAGTTCTCTGACTTGCCAGTTCCTGTCAAACCATCCAATCCATGCCATCATGAAAGATGGACACAGTTGCTCACGGGACCATGCAGTAGGACTGAACCTGAAGACACATGGTTGGAAAGCAAGCTTTTACCCACACAGCGATGCTTGTGCTTCTATACACACCTACATGAAATATGTCTTACCATGTAAAAAGGCACTGGTGCTGGTGCCACATAAGAAGCACCCAGTACACCCTGTAGAGTGGTTGGCGTTAGGAAGGACGTCCAGCCACAGCAACCATGCCAACACAGCCAGTGAAACCTGGTGCTGCTCCTAACCTTGCTAACTCCTGTCAAACCATCCAACCCATGCCAGCATGGAAAACAGACGTTAATCGATGATGATATATATCAGTGTGTGTGTGTTATTAATCATCATCATCATTGATCTATATCTTCTCTTTCATATTGGTATTGGTTTGAAATGGGCTTTCCAAGGAAGTCTTTTTTGTTTTTACAGCCACATTCTCTTCCTGATGCCAATCACTTTTGGTTTACCTTATGCAACATACAGGAACACAGTGCAAACAGTGTACCTATTCTAAAGACCAGGGTACACTCACACACACATGATGTGTGGGTGTCTGCACATACATACATACATATATAAACAGACACTCTGAGAAATCCTATCTCCATTTCGTGGCTGATTCTGACTTAATTTAGAGAGCTGAGGAAGAAGTACACCTATTAAAAAGCAAACCCCAACGCTTACCCCCCACCGCCCCCCACTATCAGGAGGATGCCAGTTGCATTCAGTGATTACTAACGTGATGAGACTTTTCAAATCTTCTCTCTCTCTCTTTGCCGTTTCGCAGAATCACTTGTTATGACTGCTGCACTTCTTTTACATTCCATTTTTTCCACTGGAATCCAGAAGCTAGTCAGTTCGGTGAGAATGTTGTGGTGTGTCGCGGGTGGAGGGCATATGTAGAATGTAAAATTCAATGTAATGTTTGTAGTTCAGGTCTTATTACTTTGAGAAGCACTCGCTGCTGCTGCTGCTACTTATTTTGCCTGGTTCTTTTTTTTTTTTTCCTTTATCCTTTTTTCTTATATATTTACTTATTTATTTATTTTGCTGTTGCCAATCTCTCACTCAGTAATGTGTTTTCAACTGTTTCCATTACCGTTTTCGTTAGTGTTTGTAATGTTATAACTCACCATGGGGTATATGAATTAATTATGCCTATATATAACTAGATTAGTGTGTATATGTATGTATATATATATATATATATATATATATATATGATTTTCTATTTTCCATGCCGGTGTAAATAGGATGGTTCAACAGAATTCAAAGAGTTGGAGGACCACATCTTCAAAACTGTCTCATTTTTGGTGTAGTTATACATATGTATGTATGTATAAGAATGCGTGTGTGTATATCTATATATATAAATGTTTGTATAAAATGTGTGTATATATACATATATATCATCATCATCATCATTGTTTAACATCCTCCTTCCATGCTGGCATGGGTTGGACGGTTTGACAGGAGCTGGCCAGACAGGAGCCTGCACCATGCTTCTGTGTCTGTTTTGCCATGGTTTCTATGGCTGGATGCCCTTCCTAACACCAACCACTCCATAGAGTGTTGGGCTGAGTGGTTTTTACGTGGCACTCACACAGGCAAAGTTAGTTTTTGCCATGGTTTTTACAACTGGATGCCCTTCCAAATGCCAACCACTTTACAGTGTGGACTGGGTACTTTTAAATGGCACCTGCATTTGTTGTTGTTGTTGTTAGTATTAGTTTGTTGCTACGGTTGGATGCCTCCATTTTTACTGCAAACCAGCTTTCTTCCTCTCTCATACTTTTCCCTGCAAATATTCAAACTGGGCATCAACCCCTTCAATCTCGCCCTGTCTATGAGGCCCTGATAAAAGGTAAAGGGCTTTCACCTCTTTCTTCTGATTGTCATAAAAGTAAATCCATCAATAAAAATAACATGAAAGGCTTGAAGTGCAGCAGAGTTGAATGAGGCCCAACTGGGTCACACTTGTGACTCTTGAGGTCAATCACTCAAAATGATTTGGGAGTGAGTCTAAATATATATATATTTGATAATATAATTAATCATTTTTAGTTGTGTGGCAAATGCTAAACAGCTACCTCTTACTCACTCTGTCTGTCTGTTTGTCTCTCTCTCTCTCTCTCTCTCTTTGTCACTCACTCACACACACACACACACACATTTTCTAAATTATTAATTAAACTTTTTAGGTAACATAAAGACCATCACTTCCATCACCGTCTATCTGCTGAATTATTTGTTAAAAACAATTTAATATTCTTTAATTAATTTAACATTCTTTAATTAAAACCATTTTCATTATTATTATCTCTTTTGCATCCATTTTCATTCACAAATTAGAATGTTTTGTTGTTGTTGTTAGTATTAGTTTGTTGCTACGGTCGGATGCCTCCATTTTTACTGCAAACCAGTGAACTGTAACCATTAAAGAGGTTTTACATAATTGCTAAAATTGGTTTTTGTGGCAAAATTTACACAGGTTAAACGTTTAATATACCAAAAGGTTTAAGATGTATTCTTTACAACAGCAGACGGGGATCACATGCATAACAAGACACAATAAAGTGCATTATATACAATACATATATTTTGTTAGTGTTGGTTTGTTTATGTTCCTGCAACTTAGCAGTTCAACAAAACAGATTAAATATGGGTCTTTAAAAAAAAAACCCATTAGTCAGTTTGTTCCACTTAAAGCCCTTCAAGGTGGTGCTCCAGCTTGGTCACAGTCCAATGATTGAAACAAGTAAAAGATAGAAGATAACTCTCAATATTGCAATATTTATTGCTGTTCGTTATAGCAAAGTAATTAATTCCCTGATGCACTTTTGTCGTTAGCCCAGTTTGCTTCAAACCCATCTCTGCAATTACATCCAAAGTAATCAATGCCTGTAATTTAATTTAATTTAATTTGATTTCATTAACAAGAAATGTAAATTGAAATAATTAACATTTCATGTAAATTCAGTTTCCAGCATCATGTAAATTTATTAAAAAAAAAAAATTTTTTAATTTTTAATCATTCCAACAAGCACTTTGTGCCATCAACTCTTGTACAGAATTCAGTGTGTGGGGTGAGGCGGGGCCTGGCATTTCACCCTTTGGCATTTAAACCAGCCATATCCAGCTCAAATATTCCATCTGTTTTATATTCAGGCAAACTGGATCTCGCCTCTCACACTTGCCCTACAATGCTATTCTAAGAATAATTTAGCATGGCTGTGTGGTAAGAAGCTTGATTCCCAACCATTTGGTTCTGGGTTCAGTCACACTGCATAGTACCCTGTGAGTGGATTTGGTAGATGGAAACTGAATGAAGCCCGTTGTGTGTGTGTGTATGTATGTATGTATGTATGTGTGTGTCTTTGTGTTTATGTTTGTCCCTACCACCACAGCTTGACAACCAGTGTTGATGTGTTTACGTCCCCATAACTTGGCAGTTCGGCAAAAGAGACCAATAGAATAAGTACCAGGCTAAAACAACTACGTCCTGGGGTCAATCCATATGAGTAAAGAAGGAAGTCCTGGAGTTGATTCATTCAGCTAAAATTCTTCAGAGTGGTGCTCCAGCATGGCTCCAGTCTAATGACTGAAACAAGATAAAAGATATCTTGGAGTACGTGCTTTGAAGTGTCACAGGTTAATCAGGGCGTTCATGTTTAACAAACGTGTTCGTGTTCACTGGAAAATCTATTCAGGTTTAACAAGGACATTCAAGGTGAACAAGAATGTCGAGGTTTTACGAAAATATTCAAAGTTAACAAATGTCCTGTGTGAGAATGTCCCAACAATGCTTATAGATTGTAGTATTGCTAGTTTCTGGAATATGCCTATGTCGAGGCAATTTAATCAAAAGATAATTATTGTAATTAAAGCTAGATAGCCTAAGATAAATATCTTTGTTCAACACACAAACACTGGTTCTGCTGTTTCATTTGTTTGTGCTATTACTGCCCATTTAGTCCAACATTATTATTATTATTATTATTATCATGGTGGTGAGCTGGCAGAATCGTTAGCATGCTGGGCGAAATGCTTAGTAGTATTTCGCCCGTCGCTACATTCTGGGTTTAAATTCCACCAAGGTCGACTCTCAGCCAGGTTGGTGTCAAAAGGGTTAATTTGCAGACTTTGTTTCACATAGTTGTTTGACTTGTTAGAAATAGCAGCCAAATCTTGTGTAAATTGAAGACACATTTGACTGACTGTCTTTAACCCTTTTGTTACCATATTTCTGTTGAGATGCTCTGTGTTTCTTTCAATTAATTTTAAATATAACAAAGAATTTAGTAAAACAACTTAGTTATCATTAAGCTAATGTTAGGAATGTATATTGTGAGTAAGGTTTGGTGGAAGATTTTAATTCAAAATTTATGAAAACAAGGCATTTGTACTCAGAGCCAGAACCGGTTTCAGCCAGGTTGGTAACGAAAGGGTTAAAGAATAATGACATATCTGAATATGTCTGTGTGAAAGAAGTAACTTTTGTAGTCTGAAGCACAAAATCTCTTCAGTTATGTTGTGTGCAACCTGTTCATAAAACTTCCAATCTCCATTGGTAAATAGAACTTCTTCACTGTTGTAGTTAATTCTGTTTATCACTTAACAAAGATAAAGCAACAGAGGTCTTCTTGTGATCTTGCAATGAGTCTAAGTATTCTTCTTGTATTTTATTTGCTTCAATCATTGGGCTACGGCCATGCTGGGGCACCACCTGCAAGGATTTAGTCGAACAAACTGGTCTTTGTTCTTATTCTTTTTAAGTCTGGAATTTATTTTGTCAGTCTCTGTTGTGAAACTGTTAAGTTACCAACTGTAATAAGACAGAAAACAATAACACTGGTTGTCAGATGGTGTGGGGACACACAGACAAGCTCTCCATACATGTACACACACACACACACACAATGAGCTTCCACACAGTTTCCATCTACCAAATTCACTCACAAAACAATGGTTAGCCTAGGGTTATAGAAGAAATTTGCCCAAGGTGCCATGACATGGGACTAAACCTGAAACCATGGGGCTAGACAGCAAGCTTCCTAACCACACAGCTTTGCCAACGTTTTCATCTTCTTTCATTTATTAAGTCTTTCTTATTTCCTTCTTTTTTCTGTCTCAAAAGAATACGTCCTGCTTTCTCCTTTTGTAGCCTTTTCTTACACCAAAATGAATCTCTTGTTGTTATCAATTGTATTCTCCAACCATACTAAGTCCACTGGTCAATGCAGCCTCAGCACATCGTTGCCGGTTGTAAGCCCATCTTTCTATGTTATCCCACTGTGGGTTAGAAAGTGGGCTCACATGGTTGGGTAATTAGTCCTAATCATTGCCACTATCATTATCATCTTTTAGCATCCATTCTTCCATGCTGTCATGGATTGGTCGACTTGACAGGATCTGATGGGTCTGAAGACTGCATCATATGCCAATGTCTGCTTTGGCATTGTTTCTATAGCTAGACGCCCTTCCTGACACCAGTCACTTTACAATATGCACTGGGTACTTTTTTCAGGGTGCCAACACCAGTGAGGAGGTCATGCAGCTCTCAAGACTATGATCCTCCCATCACCTGAGTGGGGGCAGCCCCCTTGCACTTTGTGACAAAAGCTGGGTGCAAGCACTAAAGTTGGTATATGTGAGAGGGCTAGCCCTTTAATTCTGGGGCTAAATTACAGCAGCATTCGTCCTAAACCAGGACTGCCATGTTATGTTAGCAAATAATCTTTGCCCTTTGATTCTGCTCGGAGATTGCAGTCAGGACCTGCCTAGAGTGTTCCTGAGTCTCTATGAGTGGTGGTTCCTACACCAAAGTGGTTGCCTTCCGTTTCAGAAATGTTTTATATATATGAGGCCCTTCTCGTCAGTAAACAATGGATTATTGTTAATATTCAGCTGAAAGAAATGCTGTTAAGCATTTTGTATGGCATACTAACAATTCTGCCAACTTGCTACCATAATAATAATAATAATAATAATAATAATAATAAAAACTTCTTTAGTTTAGAGCAAATTAGATTCTCCAACCCACCCATTAAAAAAAACTTATTATTTTTCAAATATCTTTTTGTGGCAATGTTTCCTTCTTTTCTTTCTTTTTTTGCATATCTTTAAATTACTTTTTCTTTCCTTTTATTTTCCTATCTACTCAAGTCGGAGTTATTTTTATTTGATAATTATAGATTTCAACATTCCTCTATGTTTAAAGTATACGTACGTATTTTTAGGAAAGGAATTTTAAATTATACCTTTGCTGAGATAAAACTTTTCTGGTGTAGGTTAGGATGGTGCACAGGTGGAAGTACCAAACAGTTCCAGCAAATAATAGGTAGGAAAAAATACTGAAGCAAAGCTTACCTGGAGCATTGTCCGTACAAACAGAATTGTGTTCCTCAACACTTGAACATACAAGCACACGGGTGGCTGTGCGGTAACAAGTTTACGGCCCAACCACAGGGTTTCCGGTTCAGGACTAATTTTAGTCAAATGAATCAACCCCTGTCCTTTTTCTTTTTTTTTTAACCCTACTACTTTTATTCTATCGGTCTCTGTTGTTGAACTGCTATGTTATGGGAGTGTAAACACACCAACAGCAGTTGTCTAGTGGTGGTGGGGGACAAACAAACACACACACACATACACATTCATATATACATATATATATATATATATATATATATATATATTTTATTTTATTTGTTTCAGTCATTTGACTGCGACCATGCCTTAAGTCGAACAAATCGCCCCCCAGGACTTATTCTTTGTAAGCTTAGTACTTATTCTATCGGTCACTTTGGCTGAACCACTAAGTTACAGGGATGTAAACATACCAACATCGGTTGTCAAGCAATAGTGGGGGGACAAACACAGACACAAACATATATATATATATATATATATATATATATATATACACAACGGGCTTCTTTCAGTTTCCGTCTACCAAATCCAGTTCAAGAAAACTAGGTGCACATTCAATAATGTGATCCTAGATGCACTGTTCCCAAGGCCTGAAATTTGTGGGAGAGGGGTGTTAGGGGATTACATTGCCCCTCTGGAATGAACTGGTTCTTATTTTATCGACCCTGAAATGTCAACCTCAGCGGAATTTGAACCCAGAACATAGAGATGGATAAAATGTCACGAAGCATTTTGTCCACTGTGCTAATGGTTCTGCTAATGGTCACTGCATTCTTTCTCTCTGATAGATACAGAGTGCACTTGTGATTAATAATAATAATAATAATAACGGTCTTGAATTTTAGCACAGGGCCAGTAGTTTTTGAGGGGAGGGGGAAGTTGATTACAATGACCCCCATTGCTCAACTGACACTTATCTTATGAACTCCTAAAGGATGAAAGTCAAAGATGACCTCAGCGGAATTTGAACCCAGAACATAAAAAGACAGACGAAATACCACTTAGCAATTATCTTAAAACACCATTGTCTTCATGTGGTAGTTGACCATCAAATACTAGGAAAATACGATTTATAGCATCTAACTTTGAGCAGAGGAGAATAAGTGTTATATGGTGTAATATGGTTGACTGGCAAGCAGGAGATCAGTGGTTCAAGCCCTGTCAATGAGTTTTGCATTCTTCCTTTCTTTGCCAGATTTATTTCTAGTCGGCCAAGTGACTCCATAAAGTCTGTCTTCAAATAAAACAACTGGCATAATTAGAAGTGAAAAAAAAACCCATCTCCATTTCAAACACAGCTTTCTAGAGAGTTTACCATATCTACAGTACAAGCATCTGATTAAGTATAACAGATGAAATTTAAATGATTTAAATTAATTAGGTATTAATTGATATGTCTAATGGCATTGACATCAAGATCTTAGCAGTTAATTATACACAGACATTTTTTTCCAGTTCCACATACATAACGACATATAATGTCAATCAAAGACCTGTTTAAACCTCGGTGGTGGGGGGGTGCTGTAGAATTGAGATTTAAGAGAAATGACAACAAAGATAATGAGGATGAGTGAGGAGGATGAGGATGAGTGAGGAGGATGAGGATGAGTGAGGAGGATGAGGATGAGTGAGGAGGATGAGGATGACAGTGATGATGTTGATGATAACGTGTGTGTATTTCTCATGGTATTGCAGTATTGACAATACCATCAGCTGCTGATCACAATGCACTTCCAGTTCTGTCTTGATTGTTCCATTCTTTTTCCACCTCGACCGAAATTAACTAAATTGTCTTTCCATCATTATGGAAGCCTTCCAGAGGGTCTTTTCCTATCGCTTGAATGCCACTCGGTAACTGCATGGGCCCACCTGTTGTCTGTAAACCTTGCAACATGTCTGGCCCAGCAGATTCCCATGCTTTTGGTATTCTGCAATCACATCATTAGCACTAATCCATTCTCAAATTATATATATATATATATATATATGTATGTATGTATGTATGTATGTATGTATGTATGTATGTATGTATATAAGCATTGTCACTTGGTGGTTATTTTCCCAGCTGGCTCAGATGGTTTGACAGGATCTGGCAAGCCACAGGGCAGCACCAAGGTTCCAGTCTCAGCTTTGGCATAGTTTCTCCAGTTTTGCCACGCCCTTCCTAATGCCTACCATGTTACCAAAAATCACCTGTGTTGGTGCCACACAAAAGCCCCCAGGAGCCATGCCAAAACAGACAATTAGAGCCCAGTGCAGGCCTTTGGCTTGCCAGCTCCTGTTATACTGTCCGACCCATGCCAGCATGGAAAACAGACATTGAATAATGCCCACACAAACATACATTTAGCTGTTGAAATCATCATCATCACCACCATGACGAACAAAAAACACTACGAAGTAGCAGCCAACTTGTTTCACTCCATTTTGTTTTGCTTTGTTTTCCTTTTCCTTCTTTTTTTTCTCTCCAATTATCGAAAACTAGGAGTTGTGAAATATTTATCAGCATCTATTGTTGTACTGTAATGTCAGGTTTGTTGTTGTTGTTGTTGTTTTTCAACCCCTAACCTATTGAATTTCGATTGTATCTGTGTCTGTTGATGTTACCATTATATCTCTTGTCTACCTTGTTTCAGCTTCTCTTTTTAACTTCAACACTCTCTTTCAAACAAGGTGATCTTCGTTTTCTTTTCTCGCTTATTTACATGTTTTATCTGTCTTCAAATATCACTGCAAATAAAAGAAACAAAAATAATGACGGAAATAAAGAGAAAATAAATGAAAAAAAAAGCAAATCATTACTCTTTCATCCACCTCTCTCATCCACCTCTCTCTCTCTCTCTCTCTCTCTCTCTCTCTCTCTCTCTCTCTCTCTCTCTTGTACAAATAATGTTAAAACGGAAAAAAAAAATATGAAGAGAATGTGAGAAAACAAATATGTAGATTTTGAACTTGAGGTTTATACTGTCTGTTATGATAATAGTGACTTTGTAAACGTGACAACACATTGTGTTGGGTGGAGGCTTGACTGTGTGGTTAAGTTTACTTTGGAACCACATAGGTAAGGGTTCAATCCCATTGTGTAGCTACTATCAACTGCTGTCTTGTTGTACAGTTGCAGGGCAATCAATGCCTTGTGAATGAAATTAGTGGATAGATATTGAAGAAGCTCATTTTGAAGCTGGTACAAACATACATAAATATATATATATATATATATATATATATATATATATATATATATATAATATATATATATATATATTTATGTATGTATGTTTGCATGTAGGACGTTAGGAGAGACATCATAACGTATAAACCATGCCAGAGTAGACATTCAGATCTACAATACTTTATAGGAATTTTAAATCAACCCCAGTACTTAACTGGTACTTTATTTTATCCTCCCAACTCCCAGAAAGATGAAAGGTGAAATTGATTTTGTAAGGATTTGAACTCAGAAAATAAAGAGCCCCCTTAAATACTGCTGGCATTTTGTCTAATGAGTTACTGTTTCTGCTAATTCCTCACCAAAAATAAACTGAAAGTTTTTTAGACCCCCCCCCTCCTTTTTTATGTTTCTCTGTATTGTTGTTGTTTCTTTCTAAATTTTTCCTCTCTTTTGTTCTCTCCCTCAGATGTCTGGAGCCTTGGAGTTGTCCTTTATATGTTGGTTTGTGGTACACCACCATTCTATGAAGCAAATGATAGTGAGACGCTAACCATGATCATGGATTGTAAATATAAGTTCCCAGGTCATGTGTCGAAGGATTGTCAGTCGTAAGTATTAATCAACCTTTTACTTGACTTAAGGATTCTTCTTAATATTTGCTTTTATCTGCTTTTTCTTTTTTTATTTCCCTGCCCTCCCCTCAAGACTGTACCGCTTACCTTTGTCATCCATCAGGGATTGAGCATAGGAAAATTTGAGTGTAGATATATATATATATATATATATATATATATATATATATATATATATATACACATATATATATATATATATATATCTACACATATACATATATAGTGGTAAGCAACTCTTGAGAGCTGAACAACAGAAGGTTTTGAAAAAAGAAAACCTCCTTCAGACAGGTGTTTTAGCCTTTAACTTCTTACAGTCAAAGGGGGTCGGGCCATGTTCAGGGCATGGCTCCTGGGTACCCTTCTGCTGACGCTTTTTTAACTGTTTGGATGTCGGTGACTTGGGTATTTAAAGTGCATTCAAGACTTCATCCAGTTCGAACTCCTCTCCACTGACTCAGCTTCCATACTTACACATACCACCTACATGCCATGTTAGTCATAGTTGCTTACTAGCTTGGCTGTTAGTAGCTTAAGAGTGTGTGTGTGTGTGTATATGTGTATATATATAGATATATAGATATATTGATTTGGAGAAACATGAACAATGTGAGTGAAAAAGTAGTTGTTTTGCTCTAGGTCAATGCTAACCAAGTAGAAAAATAACAAACAAACAAAATATAATAAATGTTATAGAAAATTGCTTCATCATCAGAGTTCTTACGTTTTTCTTTATATATTTTATTTTTATTTATTTATTGGTTTTGTTATATTTGGGGATGGTCATTTTGCCAATAAACTCATGCACTGTTTATTTGATCTGCATTTTAGCTTTATCATTATTGTTATTATTATCAAAATCAAAATCACTGACGTGGATGATGACCGTGAAACATTAAAAGCACCATCCAAGCGTGATCGTTGCCAAGGTCGCTGATTGGTTCCTGTGCTGGTGGCACGTAAAAGCACCATTCTAGTGTGATCATTGCTAGCGTTGCTTTACTGGTACATGTGCCAGTGGCACATGAAAAACAACATTCTAGCGTGGTCATTGCCGGAGCTGCCTGACTGGCCCTCAAGCTGATGGCACATAAAAGCACCCACTACACTCTCGGAGTGGTTGGCATTAGGAAGGGCACCCAGCTGTAGAAACCTTGCCAGATCAGATTGGAGCCTGGTGCAGCCTTCTGGTTTCACCAGTCCTCAGTCAAACCGTCCAACCCATGCCAGCATGGAAAGCAGACGTTAAATGACGACAATGAAGATGATGATGATGAGTTTACTTATCACGCCTATTCTTGTCCTCTCTCGCATTTGCCTATAGAAACAAATCCATATCATTTCATATCAAAAGATGTATAAATAATTATACCACAGCAGTTCTATCAATTTTCCAGTCCACTTATAAAATGCTGTGAAATTTGTAACAAGGTCCATTTTCAATTTCCTTCGCCATAAATCATTTATCTAAATTACCCCATTTATTAAATAAAATTAAGAAAAAAAAAGGAAAACAATTATTATTTTTTTCATTTTGGTTTAGTTATAAATTGCAACGAAGAACCTAACAAGGCAGAATTTTTGTTTCTTCAACCATTAATCTACATTATTAAATATATTTTTGTATGCTATTTAATATTATTTAATTTGATTGTTAACTTTTTCAGTTTATTTTAGTTTAATACAAGATGAAACGGTCCAAGGCAGCTTCTCCATTTTACTCCATAATAAATCATTGATTTAATTATCCCAAATGCAATTTTATTTCCTTTAGCAAGGTCTTTGCTCCATGTGTGTGTGTGTGTGTGTGTGTTTATAATGCAAGGTAGCCATGTATCTCCTCTACAGCAAGACATCTGTGCCCATCCCACTCTCATGCTTTACCTTCTCAACACTTAGCATATGGCCATCTCCTTTTAAAACTACTACTACTGCTACAACCCCATTCAATTAAAGGCATTTTCTTTGCCCTTTTCTTGATTGTTGCAAATTACTTGCCAGTGTCACAAAAAAAAGCACCCTGGGCCCTCAGCAAAGTTGTTGGCACTATGAAGGGCATCCAGCCATAGGAACCATGCCAAAGCAGACATTTAGCGCTCAACATAACCTTCCAGCTCATCATGTCTTGTTAAACCGTCCAACCCACACCTGCATATGAGATAGATATTAAATAATTATAATGATGGTGTGCATGTATACACACACACACACCATCATCATCATCATCATCATTTTAACACCCACCTTTTTATACTCACATGGGTTGGATGGAATTGGCTGAAGCAAATTTTCCATGTCTAAAAACCCTTCCTGTCTTGAACCCTCACCTGTTCCAGGTAAGTTAATATTTCCCCTAGGCCAGACATAATTTCACTGGAGATTGGAAATGAACTCTGCATGTCTGATGGTGCCATTCGTACATGCAGTTTCCGTTTTATATTCCCTGAATTTAACCGTCGCTAAGCTCAGCTTTGCCTTTCATCATTTAGGGATTGATAAATTAAAGTACCAGCCAAGTACACAGTCTGTTCAGTCAACTCTGTCTTGTACTCTTAAAATCTGTGTTACCCTTAAAAGTCAATGTTAGAAATCAATATTCATCAATTACAGGTGAAAAACCACTGATATAGAAATTAGTTGAAAGGTGAATCTAGAAGAGGATGTTTGCTAATTTGATCTTTATACCGATTGATGGAAATTGATTGATACATTATCAGTTATACCATTTATGTGATTTAATGAATTATTGATAGCGACAATCACATATATCAATCAGCTGTTGGTCCGTTCATCGTCGTTAGTTAAATTACGGTTGCTGTTTAATATACATTACTCTACAGTGTGTAGAGCTGACAAGGAAACCTTGACGTGACCACTCAACTTGTTAGAAATAGCAGCCAGTTCTCTCTCGGATCATATCCTTCATAATGAAAGGGTACATTGGAGATAATGTAGTCCTAGATACTTCTAAGAGAACAAGATGGTCATGGTTAGAATGCCTTGGAGCATAGGTATGGGCTGACCGGAGTCAATCTGGGTTTCAACCTCAACCTGCATTTTGGTTGGTTTGGGGTTTTTTGTTGTTGTTGTTTTTTTTTTTGCTTTTTATTATTTTTTTTTTCTCACCTGTGCAATAAAAGCAAAAGAGAGCAAAATCTGGAAAAGATAATTATTTTTATTTCTAGAATTATGTGGAGATTCTGGAATCTGTTCAAGTATTTGTTATTAAAAGAGAGAATAGTCCTTCGGCTTCCAACACACACACACACACACACCCCACACCCCTTTGTATTTGCTTCAAATACTTTTGACCAGGCAATCCTAATCTGTTGACATTTCACTCAAGTTTGTTTTTGTGGAGTTTGCTTATTCAAACATCTCTGGATAATCTCAATGTTTTTACTTGGTTTTATCATTATTATTATTATTATTAAGGTGGCAATCTGTCAGAATCGTTAGCACGCCAGACGAAATGCTTAACAGCATTTCGTCCGTCCTTACATTCTGAGTTCAAATTCCGCCAAGGTCGACTTTGCCTTTCATCCTTTCGGGGTCGATGAATTAAGTACCAGTTAAGCACTGGGGTTCAATGTAATCAACTTGTCCCTCCCTCCCTTTTCTCTATCTCATGGTTGCACTGAATCATAAAATCCAATAGGATCTTTGCATTATCATTTTCGATGATGCCTTCGGGTTTGTGGTCGTGATGCCTTCAGGTTTATTACTATTATTATCGTCATTATTATTATTATTATTATTATTATTATTATTATTATTATAGAGATGTAATGTTTAAATTTCCAAGTTTTAAGATTTCATTAATGTTTTTGTTTATTTTCATATGTGATACATCTCCTGATGTCTTTTTCTTTCTTTTTTTCTTTCCAGTTTAATTTCTAGTATGCTGATCAGAGAACCAAACCAACGTGCTAGTCTGGAACAAATAATGAACCACGCATGGTTGAAAAGTGGAGATGTTCCCTACTCAAACATAAGTGTCACTATACCTCTGCTGTCTCGAAGCCTCGTCTCTGCCGATGACCATACATACATCGTGGAACGCATGATTGAAGGCAGAATGGCAACTAAAGAAGAAATCGCATTGTATGTACTTCACCTGTATTCTAGTCTTATATACACCTGCTAATCTTCCTCACTTCTACTCATGCCAACCACCTATTACTGTTCAAGCCATGTTAGGGTGCTTCAATGTGGTCGTGCTGCTTGCTAGAAATAGCAACCTAATCTCTCTCTCGAATCATAATCAACCGTCTTAAGTAACAAAAAGCTACATTAAAGTAGTCCTACATACACCAAAAAAAAATGATGGGAAGGTCATGGTTGTAACATCTGTGATCATATTTACTTCTCAGTTAGGACTTACCTTGGGTTAAACAACAATGCAACGACCTTTCCTAGTTGTGTTGTTGTAAAAATACTATTGTTGTTGTATTAGTGTTTTTATTAAGCTGATGAGTAAAGTAGTGAACAGGCAGTCATTAGTACGTTGGGCATTCATCTTTAAGTTCTGAGTTCAAATCCTGCCAAAGTCAACTTTACCTTTCATCCTTTCGGGGGTCGATAAATTAAGTACCAGTTGCATACTGGGGCCGATCTAAACAACTAGTCCCTTCCACCGAAATTTCAGGCCTTGGGCCTTTAGTAGAAATGATTATTATTATCATTATTATTATTATTATTATTATTATTATTATTATTATGACTGCAAACTGGCAGAGTTGTTAGCACGGTGAGCAAAATGATTAGCAGTATGTCGTCTGTCTTTACTTTCTGAGTTCAAATGCATTCAAGGTCGAGCCTGACTTTCCATTTTTTCGAGGTTGATAAAATTAGTACCAGCTGAACACTGGGGTTGATGTAATCAATTAGTCCCCTCCCCAAATATTTCAGGCCTTGTTCCTCTGGTAGAAAGAATCATTATTATTATCATCGTTATTTTTATTTTCATCAGCAGGTAGAAAATGTAAGTAAATGTGTCTGAGTTTTTAATTTTGGATCAGTAGGACTGATAGGGTGGTGGTGATGGGGGTAGGTGGAGGGTGAGTGCCGCACCCTGCCAAACGGAAGTTTGGTTCAGGTTTCTCACTGTAGCTCTGTGTCTTTGACAATGCCGTTATTTGTTATTGCAACACATAATATAAGCTTTTATAAGAGCTCTGTGGAATGAATGTTATCTCACCTTGGTTGAACTACATACTTTTTCATGTGAATGTGATGAAGGCAGAAAAGTTTTGCTGTGACTGGTGGTGGTGGGGGGGGTCGTTTTCTTTATATATGTATTTTTTTATGTTGAGACTACTGCTGCTGCTGCTGAGAAACTTGTTATATTGGCCCAGTTGGAGTACTAAAACAAATTGTTGCTGGTACAATTTTTGCATATTTTGTTTGTGGGGAACGCACAAACACATACACAATGCCAGCATGGAAAACAGGCGTTAAACAATGAGATAGATAGATAGATAGATAGATAGATAGATAGATAGATAGATAAGTAAGAAGCTTCTTTTGCAACCACATGGTTCTAAGTTCAGTCACATTGCGTGACACCACAGGGAGGTGCCTTCTACTATAGGCTCAAGCCAACCAAAGCTTTGTGAGTGAATTTGGTAGACAGAAACTAAAAGAAGCCCATCGTGTACATTATATATGTATATATATATATATATATATATATATATATATATATAGAGAGAGTGTTTCCTTTTATTCTTTTTTTCTTTTTTTTTAAAGCTATATATACAAGACTACATTATCATGAAAGGCCTTCTTGTTGTGTTAAGATAGTTGGCTATAATTTGAAGGAGATTTATCTGACATTTTTTAGCAAGTTGAGCAACCACATAAAAAAGCTTTTTTCATTGGTTTGTTAATGCATTCGTTTAACCCTTTAGCATTCAAATTACTCTGTCAAATGTAATGCATATTTAATTTAAATTAATCATACAACATCTTGGAGCTTTGAGATTTTGATGATGCCATTGTTTATTCTTAAAATGACAATGTAGGTGTGTTGTGAGAGGCCAGGTGTGGCTGATCCAAACATAAAACATGTAGAATATTTGGGCTGAATGTGGCCAGTTTCAATGCTAAAAGGTTAAAATATAGATAGAAGTAGAGGGAGATGTTCAGTAAAAGTTTTTCTGGATTTATTACATTACAAACGATTAGATCTGAAAACTGTAATGGCAGCTTCCGAAATACACCGAGTGTCTCTCGAAATTTCCTACAGCAAATGATGTTATTCTTTTGACAAAATCAATAGGAAAAGTAGCACGAAAACTGCAAGCAAAACTGTAAACTAGCAGCAAAGGCATCAATTAGTTGACAGGAAAACCTGATCTGAACACAACCAGAAGGCAGTTGCAGCTGACTTGATTTAGACACGTCTGTTATTACGTAACGGAAAATTCCTTCAAGTTATAACTTGTGTGATCAAATAGGTTACAGAAACCAGTTTATTAGGAAGCTAAGTTTGGTATTATTTCAGAAATGCCAGCAGAAAAATCTACCAGCAAATGAGAATATTTTATCAAATTTAAGCAAATGGATGTTGCATGCTGGGTAGAAAATATGCTGTGAACTGATAGCCAAGTGTCTTTGTCCCTTTTCTTTACTATTATCTCTACAGAAATATATTACTGCCAATGTGTTTTGGTTAATTTAGAAAAGAGTAAGAATTTGGAGTGATTTGGTGAAATAATACCAGTTCAACATTAAACAGTTTTTGGACCCATCATCAGTGTTGTATTGTAAAGATTCTGCTGACCCCCACCACCTGTCACCTTTTTGCAGCCAAAGCTATCTGGGATTTGAAATGTAGTTTAATGAAACTCCTTTTTGAAACATCTTGTTTCTAAAGCTCAATATACTTTTTATTTACCTAAAGATTTGAATCAGAATTTAATTACAAGGAGACGAAGAAAAAGAAAATAAAAAATTGGTGGGCGTGGTTAAGCAACACAATTAGTGTGTCAGGGGTGGAGGGTGCACACCCCAGAACAAATGGCATGTTCAGCCATGACTGTGGCAGTGTTGCTCTAGAGAATGGCCAGCAACACTGACTGCAGCAGCTGCCCCACCCTGCAGGGCTCGTTTCTAAACCCACCTACCTTTTTTTTTTTTCTCTCTTTCTTTGTAATTAAATTGTGATTCAGTCTTTAGATAACGAAAAAGAATATTTAGCTCTGAATATCAAAAGCATTAAAAAGGCGGAGTGTGCTGGGTGCTTTTGTGTGGCACTGGAAGGGCGCTCT
>NC_142947.1:4805849-4835849 GCF_046866305.1 Octopus bimaculoides
TAGAAATGCATCTGGCATTCTCACTTGCTGCTACTGAGATAATTTTCATCTCCTTCCGATATTTAATGGTTTCAAATTTTGGCACAGGGCTAGCAATTTTGGAGGAGGAGGTAAATTGATTATATCAACTCCAGTACTCAATTGGTACTTATTTCATCCACCCAGAAAGGATGAAAGACAGAGTCAACCTTGGTGGAATTTGAACTTAGACTGTAAAGATGGACAAAATGCCACAGGCATTTTGCTTGGTACAGTAACAATTCTGCTATTTTCCTTCCAATATATATTGAATTTATAAACACAGTATGTCTTAAATGATATCTCCTGATGAATTCTGCTGTAAATTTGCAATCCACTGTGTATTTACATTAAGTATGGTACATAAATAGCTATTTTAATCTAATACTGCCTTTGTTGCATATGTCAAGTAACAATAATAGTAATGTTTTAATACTAGCAAGACACATCTTGAAACTATTTCTATAAAAAAGAAAAAAAAAGCTAAATAAAGTACCATTTCAGTAAACACACTAATATTGTTGATTCCATTCCAATTTTTCTCCTGTCACCCACAGTCCTTAAAATTGTAACACCTCCCCCTCTCCTCCTCTTTAATTTATCAACATTCTTTTTTTTAAACATTATTTTAATAATTTTTAGATCTTTTGGCTTGAATGGAATTGATTCCTGTTACAGGTAAATTCCGATATAGTTTTTTTTGTTATTTTTTTTATCATATAATTTACACTTTTCCTCTATAATCAATTATTTGTTCTGTTCAAATGCACAATTACATTTTTGTTGTTGTTGTTTTATTTACCATTCTTTTCTGTCTTCCTTTCTTTCTTTCCAAACCATTCCTTGAATTCTTCTTCAAGTTTTGGCTATCTTTCTTAAAGTTCCATGGCCACCACTATTTTATTCTCAAACTTTTTTTTTTTACACCTGTTTTAGCTAAAATTAAACCAGTATTCCAAGGATTTTACTTTTTAATTTTTTTTTTAATCCTTAAAATAATCATTAAAATATTCTATCCTTATTTAATCTTCCTCTTTAATCTACCATTTACCATCTTTCATCTGACATCCTTGGAATTCTTTATTAAAAACAAAGAAATAACACTTTCATAAATATTTCAGTAAACCGTTTCTAAAAGCATTCATGGCACCAGCAGACTTCTAATGTAGCTCTTGATAGGCAGCCATTACTTTTGGAACTAGTTTGCTACTTTCCAGATAAGTGAACACTCAAGTTCTTAACTGTGAATGTCTGTTTTGGATTGTCTTGGTTCAGACTAATGTATCTTATTGTGTATGTGTTTGTCTCCACCTTTATATTGTATAACTTAGCAGTACAGTAAAAGGGAACAATAGAATGAATACTTTTTTCCCCCATTTATCATCCATTTTCTATGTTGGTATGGGTTGGACTCTTTGACAGGAGTCGGCAAGCCAGGGAGCTGCCCCAGACTCCAATTGTCTGTTTTGGCAAGGTTTCTATGGCTGGATGCCCTTCCTAACGCCAACCACTTTGCAGAGTGCCCTGGGTGTGTTTTTACTTGGCTCCAGTATGGATACTTTCTGGATGTGCACATACTTTGCAAATAAAACGAGAAATTTTTTGCACACACACGCCCGCCCCCACCTGATAAAAACATTTAAGAAAGCATTGTTTACAAGAAGAGAAAGAAAATAACCCAAACAAACAAAAGTCGTGGTGGGGGGTATTATGGTTTCATTAGAAATGGAACTTTTCTAAACTTATTCTTTGGTTCATTCTGCCTTTGAACATTTCTATAATTATTTGAAGATCAACAGCTTCTTTTGTAAAATCACGATTGTCACGGGTGTGGCTGTGTGGTTAAGAAGCTTGCTTGCCAACCATGTGGTCTCCGGTTCAGTCCCATTGTGCAGCATCTGGGATAGTACCTTCTACTATAGTCCCTAGCTGACCAAAGCCTTGTGAGTGGATTTGCTAGATGGAAACTGAAAGAAGCTCATCATATGTGTGTGTTTCTGTGTCTCCTTGTAAGTGATGTTATTTGTTTCTAGATTTCCATGTAAAACATGTCTGGCTATGGAGAAATATTACCTTGCTTGGAAACAGGTGAGGGTTGGCAACAGGAAAGGCATCTGGCCAAAGAAAATCTGCCTTCAGGAATTTCATCTGAGTCATATAAGAATGGGAAAGGGAACATTGAAATGATAATGATGATGGTGATATTATATAGACAAAAGAATCTTTGCTTTGTCTGTTGGCGATAGACAGAAATATTACAATTTCAAAATTGCAGAAAGAAATTGATGAAACCTTCAATTGGTTTACTAATAACACAAGTGTATACACAGAGAACAAATTGTTTCTCTCTCTCTCCACACACCCACCCACCTTATTATTCATTCATCATTTTTTTCTCCCAATTTCATGACCACCCATTATTCACTGTTCCATTTCTGATCTAAGCTGCAATTAGGCAAAAACCAAGAAAAAAAAAAAAAGAAAAATTTATCATTTAAATTTCGTATTTTTCGAAAAATAATTAATAATTTATTTTAGCCCAAACTAAATCCTTGGACTACAAAACAAAAAAAAATTAGTGTAGGAATTAGTTGTTGTTGAATTAATAAACAGGATTTGTTTATTATTTCCTTGTTAATTTGCTTTGCTTAGGTTATTTCTAATGAATGTCTGCCAAAAAAGAAAAAAAACGTGGCCTTTTTTCATTCCTTTTTCTTTCTTTCTTTCTCCCTATCTTTCTTTCTTTCTTACTTTTTCTCTCAATTCTAATCTTTAAGTGCTATTGCTCAAAGATAAATAACAATGCCAACCCATTAATTAAAACAAAACCTTTAATTATAATCATCGTTAACTTAGTAGGAAGCAGTTTTATTTTTATTTATTTATTTTTTCTTAACTGGAGCAGAGAAACTAACAATTATTATTATTACTATTATTATTATTATTATCATTAATAATAATTTCTATTAAAGACAGTTCTGTTGATTGATTTTTTTTTTTTTTTTTTTTTTGCTGTTGCTGCTGCTGCTTCATGCTACTATTGCTGCCCAATTCCAGAGTTACTATTTTCTTTAATACCTATTGTTACCAGACATGTTTTTTTTTCTTTATTTTTCCAGACTTTGACATCCTACCATCCCCTGTTCCTTAGTTGGCTCTTCCATATTCTTACAGCTTTTTTTAATTTATTTATTATTTTTCTAATGCTTCTTCTCTACAGAAATATAACAATTGTTTTTTTTTTCTTTCTTTTCTTTTTTTTTTTTCAATACCTGTTGAGACACATTCATCATTACAGTTGTCATAACGAATCAAGTCAACAGTAACGATAATTATAATGGTTTTCTTTTATTGACCACATGGGCCCACTGACATGCTGGGGACAGCATAAAAGTTTAATAGACAAAGAATACAACCACCAAAGTACAGTGTTGTACAGAGGTTACATTGAATAAAAAAGGTGAAACTAACAATAGCGATATGAATAGATGATGATAGCAGTAAATATTGACCTTTAGCATGCTGTAGGAGCATTAGGTTATGGTATCAGTTTTCTCCCTTCTCAATGCAGCACAATGCACCTGCAGCTACAGGGGAGAAAACTCTATAGCAACATAATGCACCTAAGCATGCTAAAGGTTAATAGCTGTCTAGAACACAGGTGTCAAACTCATTTGACTTTGGGAGCCAGGTCAAAGTATAAATTAGATTGAGGGGATGGGGGTGCAGAGAAGAATAATTATTATTCCCTAAACCCTTGTTCCTAGTGTAGGCCAAAGTAAATGGATAAAGGGGTTAATATACATCGTAACAGCTTTATTAATAATGAAGGGAAGAATATGAGGTGTTAACAGAGTTTGTATGTCTTGACGTATGAGAAAAACTGATCCTCTTGACATATATATATAGTGTCCTATTAAGTAGAAGTTCTTAAAGTGAGAATTGAGATAGAAATTGTCCAAATGAATGCTTACAATTCCTTTAGCAAGATTGATACCTGATAAGAAACTTCTGTTTCTTCTGCAAAGCTTTTCAATGTCATTCCTTTCACTACAATCCATTTGGACAGATACATATGTATATTTGTGAAAAGAATGCTTCCATTTGGCACAGGCCTTGTATGAAAAAAGGGAAGGGGAAATAGGTCATATCTTTTATTATATGGAATCATAGGTTTCTTTTTTTGCCAAGGCAACAACAATGTCCTCTCAATGATTAGCCAGAGATGATTTTTCAAATGAGAATATCTGAAATAAACTCGATTGCTCTCACAAACGAGAATGACCCTTACTGCTCTCAAAAATTAAATAAAAAAACAGGAAAAATAATTCAGAATCCTTGTCCGGTACCGGATCGATCTCAAAATCTAATCAGTTCATGCCAGTCACGAGGCCAAACATCCCTGAAAGTTCCATCTGAATCCATCCAGCAGACAGACGACTGAAAACAATACCTCCACCTTCGTTAAGGCAGAGGTAATAGTAATAAGGATGATGAATTCTTTTATTGGTCACAAGAGCCCAAGACATTGGAGAGACAATACAAAGATGCAATACAAAGGAAACAAACAGGAAGCAGCAGGATGTGGGGGGGGGGGGTGCTACATTGAGTAAAAGAATGAGATCAACAAAGACGGAGAAACCATTTTTGTTGTTGGCACTGACCCACAATTTGCTGGCTCTTCATAATAATCAATTGTATCATTGATTTATTATCATCATTATAATAGCATTTATTGTATCAGCTCTACAGGGATGAAAGACAGAAGTCAATTCTGATGTGATTTGAACTTGGAAATTTGAACATACGGAAGAGAAGCAAACGGAAGACTTGAAGGTTATTTAGTGTAGAATTCTTGCATCTGCCACTCAACTGCTGAAATAGCAGCAACAACAATAATCTGCTATAGGCACAAGGCCTGAAATTTAGGTGGGGAGGGGTCTCATCAATTACATCAACCCCAGTGTTTCACTGGTACTTAATTTATCGACGCCGAAAGGATGAAAGGCAAAGTCAACCTTGGTGGAATTTAAACTCAGAACGTAGTGGCAGACAAAATACTGCTAAGCATTTCGCTTGGCATGCTAACGATTCTGCCAGCTCATCACCTTTAACAACAATAAGAAGAAGAAACATAACAAAGAAGTATGTAGACCAAATTCCTGGCCGCCCCAAAATAAGTAGATTGTAAAAGATCATATTTATGGGTACCTCAGATATTTTATGTAAACCTCTCTCCATGTAAATACAATCTTACCCATTCAGTGTTATGAATTTTATAAAGACTTTTGTTTCTAGACATCAGTTCTTTCAAAGGTATGGCACCTTGCCTGTTAGCATCTTTAGATGTAAAAAATCTTCTCTCTTGATTTCTCTGATTGAGACTTGGGTGCAGTTTGTATACATTAAAGCAAAGCAATAATAATAATAATGATAATAATAATAATGATGATGATGATGATGATGGTTTCTGTCTGCCAAATTCTGTTTGTGAAGTATTAGTCAGTCTGATGCTAATGGGTGGATAGTGGCACTGAACCTGAGAGCTCATTATTGCAAAGCAATCTTACCCGTTCAGTCATACCTGCTCCACTCCTCAGGGTTGACAGCTACACCATCAAATCTATATTTTCTATGATCTCCAACTATGAAAACCTATTAATACTGCACTTGCTCATACCACATTTTTCTATGATATCTTCAACAAATTCACTTAGGAGTCCAGTTTTCCTTTTTCTTCCTCCTCCTCCTCTTATTTTTCTTATTTTCCCCTCCTCTTCCAGTACTATGCATGCAATAGAATTTGTCTCATAGAATGTTTTATTTATAGCTTCTGAATGTTAGCTAGATTGGCAGTTAAAACACTGACCATTCCTTAAATGATGGAACCAGTTTGGTTTAGTCATTATTCTATCAACTTTCAACTTTCCTGATATGGTCTGTTACACAATTAGATTAGTTTCTTCATTCCAAAGTTTGCATAGCTTTCACATATGCGTTTGTATATACATCCATTTACACACACACACACACACACACACACACACATATATATATATATAAGTCAGTAAATAGTGGGGTTGTGTTAACCGCACATGGAGAAATAATAGGAAAATGAAAAAAAAGGCAGAATGCTAAACTGGAAGCATATTTTAATAAAGATTTCTAACCGGTTTTCATTGCGAAAGCAAATTATCAAGAAGGAGAATGAAAATGTTTTTTACAAAGAAGTACAAAATGAAGAAATTAATATATAAAAAAATAATATATAAAAAAATAAATATACCCATACATTATATTGTCTTTGAGCTTTTGAAGTTTAATAATAGTCCCATGTATATAATGGTAGGAAAAATAAGGATGCATGAGAGTTGAGAGTTTTGTTAGGTTTAAAAAAAGGGTTAAAAGTTTGTGTTAAGCAGGAAATGTGGTGTCAAAACAGGAAGTGTGTGTAAGGGGAGACAAATGTTTTTAGTTGGAGTTATGAACTCGTTTTCAACAGGAAGTTCTCTAGGAACAGACACAAACTTCCTGTTGAAAAAGAGTTCATAACTCCAACTAAAAACATTTGTCTCCCCTTACACACACTTCCTGTTTTGACACCACATTTCCTGCTTAACACAAACTTTTAACCCTTTTTTTAAACCTAACAAAACTCTCAACTCTCATGCATCCTTATTTTTCCTACCATTATATACATGGGACTACTATTGAACTTCAAAAGCTCAAAGACAATATAATGTATGGGTATGTTTATTTTTTTATATATTATTTTCTTCATTTTGTATTTCTTTGTAAAAAACATTTTCATTCTCCTTCTTCTTGCTAATTTGCTTTTGCAATGAAAACCGGTTAGAAATCTTTATTAAAATATGCTTCCAGTTTAGCATTCTGCCTTTTTTTTCATTTTCCTATATATATATATATATATAAATACTCATACACACAACTAAATGCAATTTGTTTTCTTGTTTTTCCTTAATTAAAACTGATATAGATTTTCCTAGCTAATATTCTGTTTAGCATTTCTGGTGAAGCACTTGTGTATGAGGCAGGATGTCAGAGTTGACATTACTAATGTCATTCCATTAATAATAAAACACAATTCAAGCAACCTATCAGATTTCACTTTCTCCTGAGGCCATAAACTAGCAACAGTCAACCGTGTCTGTCTAGGTATGGCACATAACACTCTTTGCCTCACTCAAACCTACCTTAACCGTTTCGATACCAACCTGTCAGAAACCACTCTTGGTTTTATCATACAAACTTTCTGTTTTAAAGTGACTGAAATTAGAACCTTCCACCAGAATTTCATGTTAATTTATGTTCCAGACACTAGATTAATACTGAATTATTTTACTTCAGTCTTCATTATTTTCAGAATTAATTGCAACACAGCTAGTGTATTTCTCTAAGAATATGGTAACAAAAGGGTTAAAGCAATCATCATAATTTCATGTTAAGTTTTGTTCCAAACATCAGTTTAATAACAACAAAATTATTTTACAAAGTTCTTCATTATTTTTAAAATTAACTAAAATAACGACAGTATATTCCAACAGAAATATGGCAACAAAATGGATAAAACACAAATTCCATTTATATTATTTGGACCGTGGAAGGTTAATGACATGACTGGCATTATGTTGGTTATGGCTACCAGGGTTCCAGTTGATCCAATCAGGGAAACAGCCAGCCTGTGGAATTAATGTGAAAGGGGCTGAGCACTCCACAGACACTCATATTCCTTAATCTAGTTCTCAGGGAGTTTCAGCGTGACTAGGCTGGCCCTTTTGAATTACAGGTACAACTCATGTTTGCCAGCTGAATGGAATGGAGCAATGTGAAATAAAGTGTCTTTTTCAAGGACATTGCCCAGAATTGAACTCACAATTGAGTCAAATATTCTAACCACATGACCTCACTAATGGCATGAAAGGCAGGCATCTAGTGTTCATAAAAACCATCCTACATCTTGCAAGAATGGTTCTGGATCAAAACATTGCTACCAGTATTACACTGAGATCTTGAGCAAGAAACTTTATTCTACCTTATCCTTAGCCAATGTAACAACTCAATTTGGTTTGGTTCGGTTCAACTGTCACTGAAAATATTTATTGTAAAGATGCCAGCTTACTATTTTAATAGAAGAGAAAAGATGGCATCAGCTTATTTATCAAATGAGTTTATATTTTAAGCAAGAGATCAGAAAAAAGCGAGAAAATGAGACTTCAGCTGAAGATTTTTAATATCAGTTTGTTGTTACGTTTGTAGTTTGTAATATATCACTGTAGTCATTCTTGTTAAGGCTTTGCTTTGATGTGTTTCCCTTGTATAATTTCACTGACAACTGAATCAAAGTTAAAAGACATATTATTGACAGCAAAATGGAACACAAACTTAATAAAATGTGATTTATCTTCCTCGGGGCTTCTGCCAGAAAAACATTAATAATAATAATATTAATAATAATAGATAAATCTCCAAAACGTGAAAGAACACGATTCCTGTCTACCGGAATTCTTTTGATCTGCTGGTTTGAAATTCTTCGCTTGGCACTTAGTTTCAATCATATTTCTTTTTGTTCCAAGATATATGCACACATGATGCGTTAACATCTCCACCTATCGAAGGTCTTGTGGTGCCGGATACACCACAACATGCTCATGGCCATACCATCACTACTACCATTCTAAATTCCATTCAGAATGGATATCTAATTCCTCTTCTACTTCAAAGAATGAAGTCTTCAACTTAACATTGCATTAACATGCATTGCTTGTTGTGAAATATTTTTTTCTTACTTGTTGATAGGTGATAATTATATATGTGTGTGTATAGGTATGCATGTGTGTGTATATGTATGTGTGTGTGTGTGTGTATATATATATATATATATATATATATATATGTGTGTGTGTGTGTGTTTGTTTATATATGTATGTGTGTGTGTTTGTTTATATATGTATGTGTGTGTGTTTGTTTATATATGTATATGTATGTGTGTGTGTTTGTGTATATATATATATATGAGGAATTATGATAAATGCCCTTTTTTATCATTTGGAAACAAATGAGATAAGCTTGTCTTTATCGTAATCTCTCCTGAGTTTGTTCTGTATATCACAACCAGTAATGATAATATAACTGAGTGCAGTCCTGACCAAACCAATTTACTGGAAGCAGACTGGGTAGTAATACTCTATGTGGCACTCTAAACTCAACAGTTGCTGTTGTACATTAATACATATATATATATATATGTGTATATATTATTATTTAAAATAGTTTGATTCAGCCCCAGCCACCAGAGCCTGGCAAGGTAGGTTCCTGTAACCTGCCAAGTTCGACTCTGCCTTTCATCCTTTCGGGATGAATAAGTTAAGTACCAGTTGCGTTACTCAACTGGTACTTAATTTATCGACCCCGAAAGGATGAAAGGCAAAGTTGACCTCAGTGGAATTTGAACTCAGAACATAGTGGCAGACGAAATATCGCTAAGCATTTCACCCGCCAGCTCACCGCCTGTAGTAGTAGTAGCAGTAGTAGTTGTAGTAGTAGTAGTAGTAGTAGTAGTAGTAGTAATGATGATGATAATAATAATAATAATGACAGCAATAATTGTTAATAACTACGGAATAAAATTCTAAAAAAATTATCAATTATTTTGAGAATTTTTAAAATTCATATTCAGCCAAATAATATTTAAAAATTTCAATTTTTTTTTTTTTTTTTTTTTTTAATTACATGTATGGAATTAAAATTATTAATCTCAGACGAGATTTCTTTGTCTTCATCCAATCTATGGTTTTCTCCTGCCCCACTGCCCCACCTCAGGCCTCTCTCTCTCTTAACTACGGTACCATTGTATGTCTCTACTACACATATACATGCATATATGTGTGTTTGTATATCACATATATATATATATATATATATATACACGCATACACATATATGATTGCTGTAGTTCTCTTATTGTAATTTATTAATATTTGTTGTTGTTGCTATTATTATTGTCACTGTTGTTGTTGTTGTTATCCTAGCCACTGTCGTTATTGCCGTACTGACTGTTATTTTTCCATGCTGGTTGCTTTGACAAACGTAAAAGGAGTTTTTCTCTTCGTCGGTCGGTCGGCATCGTTGTCTTTCTGTTCTTATTGTTGGTGGCTATGTCACATCTTCTGTGCCATGTAACACCACCACCCACCCACCCATCCTCCCACCATTCTTTTTCTGTAATTTATCCTTGTAACGTCTTCTCCTCCCATTAATAAAACAACTCGTTATTTATTGTTGTTAATGCTATCAGTTAATTGTTTCTGTTTTTTTTATTTTCTTTGTTTTTTTTTAATTTTTATTTTTCTGTATTCATTGAATCGATATCTCGCTATTATTTTGTTTTATTTTGTATTTTATTTTCATTTTATTTATTTATTTCTATATTCTTTAATGTTTTATTTTATTTTTTATTTCTTCATTTATTCTTCTTAATTTTAAGTTAATGCTTCGATTCTTTTACCTTACACCATTTTTTTGAAGCAAACCAATTCTGGCGAAGAAGACAAAAACAGCCCCCCTAGAGATAGGCAATGGCAACAGCTTACCACAAAACATGGGCGGACACTCACCCTGCGACGCCTCCGCCATTTACTTCAAGAGCCTTACTATAAGTATGACACTCGACCGCAAAACTAGTGGCAAGAAAAACTCAGTGGCTGGGGGCCCGTATAGTAAAGGCTCCAAAGCTCCCCTGCCTCCGGAGACCATCCCCACTCCCCTGCCTTGTGACAGTGGTGATGCCCCCTCGTCAACTGAAAAGGCCAGGAAACAATTCAAACTGTCTAAGATAGCAATTTTGAGCTCACTTTTTGAGAAGAAGAGCACGGAAAAGCCGAAAGTCTCTTTTGATGACAAAGAGAAATCAAAGAAGCCGAAATTCCTGAAGAAGATTACTAGCGGGTATAAGATTTTGCATGTTTTAGCAAGCATCCCTGCCCGACCGTGAAGGGTTTTGGTTTTTCTGAGTTGGAAGGAAACGTGTAACTTAATAACATCGTTTTATTATTAATGTTTTTGGTTTGTTGGTTGGTCTTTTGTTTGTTTTTTGTTTTGTAATAATTAGCTAAAAAAAAAAAAAAACTAATAACTATGTTTTTTAGTGTTGCTGTTGTTGTTGTTACTGCTGATGCTGATTGCTGTTGTGATTGGGGCTGGAGTTGAGTTTGGTTGGGTAACAGGCTCTGTGGGCCAAAGAATTTGTATCGTACAACAAGGCAGGCAAGCAGACCGACCGGCAGGCATTGTGCCCGTTTCGTGCCTTATGCCTGGCACTTCATACTTATTAAAGAGACAACTACTATTTATTATTATGTGTGTGTGTGTGTGTGTGTGTGTGTGTGTGTGTGAACAAACCGTAGTCGCTACTTGTGACTATGGCTTGGTAATACATACCATGTATTTGCTAGTTGTTTTAGGTATTTATGGAGTTATGAGCAGACATAGACATTTTTTGGGTTCCTCTCAATCTTGGCCCAGCAGAACATCAAGAATGTGACAGCTGGAGGAAGAGAGAACTGCAGCAACACCCAGCTGGTACTAATTTTCAGCTGAGTACACTGTAGCGAATTGAAATTGTGTACTTCACAGTACACTGGCAAATAGCAATCGTTAAGAAATTAAGTAGAAAATATGAAATAAAAATATTTCATTAATCTAAATGAATTATTAATGATGAATGAAAAGAAAAAGAAAGATTAAATTTAAAACAGAGACAGTTTACATACACAGTCACTTTATTAGGATGGGATTCTGAGACTGGTCCTGTTCTGTGGCACCTTGGACAAGTGTTTACCACAATCTCAGGTTGACCAGTGCTTTCAGAGCATTGGTATCTAATAGACAGACGCTCTGTGTGTGTGTGTGTGTGTGTGTGTGTGTGTGAGAGAGAGATAGAGAGAGAGAAACAAACAAATGGGATAGAGTGAGAAATCAGTTTGTCATATAAAAACACCTTGTACTGTTTGCTCTGCTCTGTACAAATTAGGTTCTTTTGTGCTGAGGTGAACTTAGCCATATGACAAAATAAGTGCTAGACTAAGTAGAGCTCAGTATATTTACATGTTCAGCCAAGAACCTTTGAAGGTGGTGCCACAATTGAAAGTTTGAGAGATTGAAACCTGCAGGCCTGTAAGATATAATTAAGTTAATTGTAATGAATTAATTAATTATACATGCATATATGTATATGTTTGATGCTGTTGCTATATTTTTGGGCCCTAATCCTAGATTGGCCATAAATACCACCGATCCAAAGTACTCTGCTTGCTGATGTCTTGGAAGATGATGATGTAGAGTTTGTGGCCCAAGTAGACTCTGCCTCTGTAGATAACAATTGCCCCTCTCCTCGTTATGGCTAATAACCATAGAAATTTATTAGAAATTTTTGCTTTCTATTTTTTTTTTTTGGATTGTGTTGACCAGTTTCCCTTTGGAATTTGTTGTGATTCTTAATAATAATAATAGTTATATTGACACTAATAGCATTTTGGTTGTTCATCAGAATCTTTGTAGATTCCACCCCCACCCCCCCTATATAGCATTATTAGACATTGGTTTCGTTTTCTTTTCTTTTTTTTTTTTTTTTTTGTGAATGTGTTAAAAAATCATTTTCTGTTTGTTTGTTTGTTTGTTTGTTTTTCCTTTAATGTTAATACTTTCTTTTCAGAAATTATATTGATGGTATTTTGAAAAAAATTTGGAGATGAAATTTGAGGTATTGTGACTGAAATTTGAACAGATTTGGAAACCAAAATAATGTGATCAATAAAACATCATTGTCACCATCATCATCATCATCATTTAGTATTTAGCATGGAAAGTGGGTGTTAAATAACAATGTTGATGGTTTTACTTTAGATTTTCAAGTGCAAGATCCTTTTCAAAGATAGAAAGAGATAAGGAATTGAGTAGACCAACAGACAATGTTGCTGCAAGTATTAAAGTCTGAAGGTTCTGATGAGACCTTGCAAAATCTGATAGCAACCACATTTGAAATCAGAGGATGGACAAATTAACTGCTAGATTTCTTTTCTTTGAGATGAAAGCAATCCCTCTCATCATCATCATCATCATCATCGTTTTAATGTCCACTTTTCCATGTTTGCATGGGTCAGACAGAATTCATTGAAGCAATTTTTTTTCTATGACTGGGTACTGTTGCAGTTGCTAACTCTCGCTTGTTTTCAAGCCAAGGTAACATTTCCCCATGGCCAGACATGTCTTCACAGAAGATTAAGAGATTCAAATGGCACCACTTGTGTGACAGTGACACTCGTTTACAATTATCATGTGATGTCAAGACATGGAAACACGAATAAGCACACACACATACATACAATGGGCTTCTTTCAGTTTCCGTCTACCAAATCCACTCACAAGGCTTTTGTTTGCCCAGAGCACTTTGTAGAAGAAGCAACTGGGACAGAACCTGAAACCACAAGGTTGAGAAAAAACACCTCTTAATCACATGGCCATTCTTGCACCTAATATATCACTTGAATCAAATAATTTCTTCAGACTATTTGGTTGGATGTATTGGAATCATCATCATCATCATCATCATTGGAATATTTCAAATAAAATGTTTTGAAGTGAAGTTTGGTTACCCTAACCAAATGCTGCTCCCTATCTCCAAAGGGAGAACTTTTTACCAGATTTTTTTTTTTTTTTTGAGGCGGGGACAGAAATGATAAAACTGTCTTATTAGTTGTGTTATTTTTTTTCTTCTTCCTTCTTCCATATCTGTTCAAATCTCAACTTTTACCATATTTGATGGTACAAAAGACACACACGGGTATATTAGATGCACACCAATTTCAGGAAACAAAAGTTTTAGTGTATTAAAACACTCAAACTTTACATATAGGACCCAGAGTGATTTGGTTTAAGTTTTTTGGGTTTTTTTTAAAGTGTGTCTTATATACCATCAGATACAATAATTATTATAGCTTGAAGTGTACTAATTAATAATTATTTCTGTATTACACGTACTAATATTTTTATTTAGTTATTCCTTATTATAATCAGTTAAAGGTAATTTTTAACTGCAAAAAAGGGGCGGGGGAAACAAATTTGTAATTTGTATTTATGATAAGTCATAATTAAACAATTTTTTTTAATTTCCAGATGAATTTTTGGTGATTTAAAATAATTTTTTTTTTTCAACAACTTTTATCATTTTCTGTTTATTAATACAAATATTTTGGTCTTTTAAGATCACTTTTGGAAATGGAAATTGTTTTCATATTTTACATCTGCACTCTGTTCAGTTTGTTTCATTTCCAGTCATCTTCAGACGTCTTCTTCTCCTTTGATGTGTGTGAGTTTTATGTTAAGGGTGAATGTACCTGTGACACACTCAACCACTTTCATGTTAATTCAATGCGATTGGCAAAGCAACAGAATCCCCGTGGCTGGAAATTCTGACCAAGACCTATTTCTTTTTAAAAAGTACAGGGAGTGACTGATAGAATAGGTACGAGAGATAAAAACGAAAGAATAATCACTGGGGTCAGTCTGTTTGACTAACACCCTTTAACATTATTATTATTATTATTATCATTAGGATGGTAGCAAGCTGGCAGAATCATGTCAATGTAATCGACTTACCCCCGCCACCGAAATTGGTGGCCTTGTGCCAAAATTTGAAACCAATATTATTATTATTATTATTATTATTATTATTATTATGAAGACAGCACTCTGGACAAAATTTTTAGTGACATTTCATCTGTCTTTACATTCTGCCGAGGTCAACTCTGCTTTTCATCCTTTCGGGGTTGATAAAATAAGTACCAGTGTTAAACTGGAATCGATGTAATCAGTGTAACCCCTCTCTCGACATTGTTGGCCCTGCACCAGAACAGCAAGTTAGATGTTTTAACTGTGGCTGTTATTTGAGTTGCAATTAAATATTTCAGGGAAAGGAAACCAAATTCCAAAAACTGAGATTCCATTAGAAAATATTTAAATATTCTCACGGTGACTGTGCTCTTCTTAGTATATGGGTTGTGCCCTCAAGTACAGTTGTTATATAGTATCACATATATATATATACATGTGTGTGTATATATATATATATATATATATATATATATATATATATATGCACACACATACATATGTATGTATCTTTCTGTGCAATATGTTATGCCTTTTGTATGTATGTGTGTGTGTGTGTGTGTATTTCAAAGCATGGAGGGTATTTCATCTTCTCCAACTAAAAACAAACCATTCCAATCAGTTGCACGCTTGTGGATTGATTTGATTCTCAACAACCATTCCTTCACCAACCTCTCTTCCAAGAGTCTTTTTATGTCTATTTTCTTTCTTCTTTCTTCTTTCTTCTTAGTCAGTGAATTGCAATGCATCCATGTTGAAAAACAGATGAAAATATTGACATTTATTGGAGTTTGGCATTTGTTGTTGTTGTTGTTCTTAACTCTTTCTCTATTGCAGCTGCCTGACTTTTTTTATTTATTTTTTTATATATATATGTATATATATATTTTTTTGCCAAGCTATTTTGCTACACACTGTTTCTGTTATTAAGCTTTTCGTTTGCTCTGAGCTTCAACACCTACACTTAGACAAATTTTTCATCAGATCACTTTACATGAGGACTAATTATATATAAATCTTGTTGCTTATAACTTTTGCACCATCATCATGTGTGTGTGTGTGTGTGTGTATGTATGCATATATGTATGTATGATGATGCTACATATCTATGTATGTAAATGTATTGTCTAATATTATATTTTCGACTATATTGAAAAAAATTGTATTTTTATATATTATTACATTTTGATATAATTTTTTTAGGTTTTTTTTTTAATTATTATTCTGCTCTGTTTTAATGAATTAGGCTGTCAATTAAAAATATTAAATAGTTCTTAATTAGTCTCAGTCATTGGGCTGCTCCTTCAAGAATTTTGTCTGATTTATTGAAGGAGGAATGGTATAGCATAATTATGGGACTGGAGTAATTACTTGAGTAGTTATGATTGACTAAAACTCCCTGAAGATGGCACTTCAACTGGGCTTGTAGTCCACTAATGACTGAAGCAAGGGAGACAAAAATGAAAGAATGCATAAAAGGTCTCCCTTTTTCTTAGTCTACGCCACATCACTCATGGACGTTGTCCCCAACTTCAGAGCCACTTTCCCTCCTGGCTGTGCACAATGACGTTGCAGATGCCAACTCTGAGACAGTGCACGCTTTTGTGTCCCACATATATTCACAGATATATGCCATGTGGTCCTGACCACTGGGCTTGAACGAAAGCCACAAGATTATAGAAGACAAAGACAGTGACAAGAGCTGTGGTCTGCAAATCTTAGCTGTCCTTGGTTGTCTGGCTGATGGACAGTAAGCATCCATATATCAACTTATTTCATATGTAGTTAGCATGAAAGATGTTACAGACCTTGTGCAGAAGTCAAGTGCATGTGGTCTTTGGTGATGGCTGTTGGGTCACTGTAAGAGACCAGCATTCAGAGCAGGACAGATTCTACTGTAGCACGAAACATGTATAGTGTTAGGTCACATGACAGTTTTGGTGCTTTCTAAATTTCCCACAGCTTGCTGGATACTGACCATGTTATTGCTTCATACATGTTCACATCTGTGCCGGTAGAGTGAAAATGAGAACCCAGGTAGCAGAAATCAGGAACTGATTCAATGGACCATGATGAAAGTGTAAGGTGAACCACACCAGCGATTAGGGTCTTTGCCTTTGAGCAATTTATTAAAAGACTGACTTCAATGGCAGCCGATTCCAGGTTTGGCAGACGAATGCAAAATCACCTGCAAAGTTGAGTCATTGAGGTATGATGCTGGACAATGTGAATGTTGGGGTTTGAAATGCTAATTAAAATCAACTAATGAGCATACAGAAATATATTAGGTTGAATTCCTTGGTAACTTTTGAAACATTTTGTGCATAATCATCATCATTATTATCATTGATATTATTATTAAGGCCTTGTGCCAAAACTAGAACTATTATTGTTATTAAAATAGACTGTTATTGTCTCACAATAGCCAAATTACAAGCCATTTCCAATAATTGATTCTCAACTTCTGCTATGAAACTAATTGGTAAATTGATTATTATTATTATCATTATTAAACTATAATATTGTAATTTATTGTTATTATTATTATTAATAATACTAATATTCCCACACTTTTAACTAATATATTAGTAATTGTTTTTTCTCCTGACTCTTGGATTTTTAGACAATTATATATATGTATGTATGTATGTATGTATATAATAATCAAAGGAGACCAACCTGTCTTTTTAGCAAGGGGTTTCTAATATTACATTATTATTTTAATGTGTCCTTTTTACTGCAACCTAGTTTGATTTTAAAGGGAGTTGGCTCCTGTTTCTAGCAACTCCAGCTTTTGCTGGAAATATTTAATTCAAGCAAGTCAAGATGAACGTTTTAACTCTCTTAAGGCTCTGGGTGTCACCAGCACCACCATTACCAATTTTCCCTTTACTCTAAGTAGGAACCTTGAAATAGAAACAGCTCATGGCTTGAATTGCAGAAAACTGTTTCATTGACAAGTGTTTAATTGATCCTAACTTTTGAACTTTGCTCTCTTGAACTTGGAATTAGTGGAATCCAAGAGATCAAAGTTAAAAAATAAAGGTTAAGCAGAAGGATTAACGCAACCCAAATGAAACCTTTACGTGGTCTCTCGACCTACTAGGAATAGCAGCCAAATTTTTCTTAAACTATGACATAGCATCTAAAAAGCAAAACAAAGGACACTTAAACTTTGAAAAGTGTTTCTTTTGGCTGAATCCAACCATGCCTTTCCCTCTTGTGTATTGACTTCCAGAAATGGGTAGCTCCACACACCCCCACCGCCCCCACTCGATAGTAACCACACCAAAATGTCTCAAAGACTGGAAAAGATCAACTGGAGTTCAATTTTCCCTCAATGCACCTTTTTAACAGGACAAAAAACAGTGGGGAAAAACGACTCCATCCAACACTAAACATTTGTTACAATTTGGTTTCTCAAACCATTATTTGCTTTTCTTTTTATTTTTTGTTTCATTTTTTTTTTTCAATCTCCTTCCAAACATCCCCTTCCTTACTGAGACAATGTTTTTTTTGGGGGGGTGGGGTTCTTTTCTTTCTGTTTTTTTCTTTTGCTGCTTTTGCTATGAGATGTTCCATTATTGTTTTCAGACTGATGCATCAACAGATTGCTGCCGGATACCTGAGTCACTTGTGACTGTCCGAGTTGTGTTTTGCATTTTGATGATTCTTTTGTAGAGCAGCAACAACAGATGAGGAGGAGGAGAGAGAGAGAGAGAGTGAATGCCTGCATGAGAGAGAGAGAGAGAGAGAGAGAGCGAAAGTTAAATTGGTTTTTGTCTTTAAGACACCCTGTTTCTGACATTTGACCTTATGTGATGTGTATGCATATATATATATATATATATATATATATATATATATATATATATACATGTATGTATAAAATTGATTTATGTTCTCAATCTTTTCCTGTTTATTTGTCTATATACTTGTATCTCTCTCTCTCTTTCTCTCTTTATGTGTATGTATGTATGTTTGTATATACACCTATCTATCTGCTTACCTCTCTCTCTCTCTCATCTCTTTATGAAATATCGATCATAAAAGCTCACACATGATCTTAAAATCTCTCTCTCTCTCTTTTTCTCTCTTATTTACACACTCTCTGTCTTCCATTTATATTACATTTTTCATATTTGGTGATATGATGTCAATACTTTATTTGTAACTTGATTGCATAGTTTTATATAACCTGACATTGTTTTCTCTTTTTCTTTTTTTTACCATTTTTCTTCCATTCTCAGCAACATGTGGCATAGAATTCAAGGCCAGTTCAGACAGTGAGTTGCTAATTTCTCACCAGACTACACTAATTGGATATGTACTCATGGTCGACACCATTTCTGGCTGATCATTTTCTAGATTACGTTCAGTTATCTTCCATTCTTCTTCTTTTTCTTCTTTGTATTATTTTTTTTTTCATTATTATTATTATTTCTTTTATTATTCATATCTTATTTTCCTTTTCATTTCTTTGAACACTTTGTTCTTTTCCTCTCCTTCTTCTTGTCTTCCCGTCTCCTCCGCGTTTTTATTGCTTGGCAGTGGGTGTAACTATCTGTAGATCTCTATAACTAGAGACCAATAAGTACCAAACGAAATATTGTGGTCAAAATGATTGAAAGCCATTGAAGGTTGTACTCCAGTATGGCCACAAGTCAATGACCAAAACCAGTAAAAGTTTATGTATGTGTGAGTATATATATATATATATATATATATATATATATATATATACACACACACACACACAAACAAAATGTAGATAAATAGAAAGATATCCATGCATACACGCTAGCTGTAGCCATGCTGTTTTAATTCTGGGTACGCTTCCCTAAAATTTTGATGTTTTAGGGTCTTTTTTATTGGAAAAGATTTAGCTGCTATGTTGCCACATCAAGTAACCATACTGAGGTTGTTTAAATGTCTAAAAACGTGAATAATATTGATATGTCGTGATAGATGGAATATTTCAAGCAAGCCTTGATAAATGTTGAAAGACCATAACTCAATATCACGCTTCAATGCTTGCCTTTGATGATGATTATTATTATTATCATTAAAGGTGGTGAGCTGGCAGAATCGTTAGCACGCTGGACAAAATGCTTAGCAGTATTTCGCCCGTCAGTACGTTCTGAGTTCAAATCCGACAAAGGTTGACTTTGCCTTTCATCCTTTCAGGGTGAATAAATTAAGTACCAGTAAAACACTGGGGTCGTTGTAATTGACTGGTCTCCTCCCCACAAATTTGAAGCCTTGTACCTCCAGCAGAAAGGATCGTTATTATTATTATCATATCCCTCTTGTTTAATTCCAATTACAACTAATTAATTAAACACTTAGTTATTAAAGTAATTATTGTTGAATCCCTTATAAGCATCCGATTCCTAACAGTGAAGGCTTTTTGATATTTATCGTCTGTTTCTAATCTGATTGAATATCCCTTTATTTTGTGTTAGCCGTGTGGTAATTGTTACACTCACAATGCTGTTGGGCTTTTGAAACCCTCCTGTCCCCTGCTAACATGCTGCTTAAATCAAGGATACATGCTGCAGTTAATTATCAACTTAGATTCAGCCCCCATTTGCACCTCTTACTGAAAATAGATATTGGACCCCCCACACACGCCTACCTATATCAAGGGTACACTTAGTTTATAATAATCAACTTAGATTTACTCCCCATCTTTTTTTTTTTAAACCCCTACTGAAAATAGATACAGCTTTGTACTTCTCAACCCCTGGAAAGATCAAATACAAAGTTGACTCTTCCTGCTCCTCCTCCTCCCACTACTTTCTCCTTCCCTTGATTTCGCTTTCTGAGTTCAAATCGTACCAGAGTCTGCTTTACCTTTCATCCTTCCAGGGGTGGGGGCAGGGGTGAAGGAGAGAAAGAGGGGGTGTCTGTGAATTAAGTGGATGGTCAAACAGCTATTTTATCTTATCAAGGAGTTATTTTCATCCGCCTGACTAGAATCACTTACACCCTTCTCCACCCCACCCCCTTTTTATGGCCTTGTGCCAATCTTGGAAATGATTATTAATTATGTTAATTATGGCAATATCCTGTTTACTCATCAGCTGAAGCTTGAACAAGAGAGAGAGAGAGAGAGAGTGAAATGTTTGCCTTCCCCATACAAGGTTACCTGTGCACACACAATGTGTTCACACAAACAGGGCTTTTCTTACCATAAACAACAATTTTGCACACTTTTCAAACTCAGATTTTCACTATTCTCTCTTCTCTCTCTTCCCCCTCCCCTCCCCTCCTTTTTCTCTCTCTTCTCTTCCCCCTCCCCTCCCCTCCTTTTTTTCTCTCTCTCTCTCTGTAATTTAAACTGAAACATTTTATATTTGACTCTACTGCTGCTGCTGCTCTTGTTTAGCCCCAGGACAGCCTTGAAAGAGTAAACAGACCTATGATCAAAAGTTTTTCCAGCCATGACTACCCACCCACATTAATATAGTATACCTAAGACTCCCTCTTCTATTGCAGGGGTTTTCTCCCTCCCTTCATATAATCCAAGGCTTAGAATGTATCCTTATTTTTAAGGCAGTAAAGGGGTTAGTTTTGAGGCAGACTTGCTATTTCTTTCTCTCCTTCACTCCTTTTTCTTCCTAACTGTCTTTCTTAGTCTTTTTTTATGTTCTTTTGCCTATTATTATTATTATTATTATTTTTTAAACCTATTTCTAGATTTTGCTTTCTGTGTCGCCTTCCTTGCATGATATTTGCATTTGCTTCTTATTTAGACTTTTATATTCATTTATTTAAATATGTCTGTGTCTGTGTATATATATATATATATATATATATATATATATATATATATATATATATATATATATATATATACACACACACACACACACACACACACACACATATGTGTCTATGTGCTTGTTTGTTCTTTGCTTGCTTTTTTTTTGTGCCTCTTTTATTATTGCTGCACCTGGTTACTTATCATGAACAAGTACTGCTGTGTGTGTGTGTGAGTGTGGAGATGCTGGGTCGTCTCTCATCTCCCTTACCACTACATCTATCTCCTTCCTTCACATCAAATGCAGCGATGCTGGGAATCGCACCACTCCTGACTCCAATATAAATCTTCATTATGCAATTATCTCTTGCAAGTCAATAATGTATGTATGGAAAAAAGCAAAAAAAAAAAGTGAGAGTGAGTTACATTGGTTTCTGTTTGTTATGAATTTGTCTAATACATCTTTTTCAACCTTTGACACCACTCCCTTAATGGCCAATTCCTAGAAATTTTAAGAATCCTATAATTAAGCATCCAAAAAATAAACGCATGTGTATTCTTTCTATCAGTTTCCTTAGAATTTCTTTAATTTCAAATTCAAATTTCTAATCCCAACAAACAAATATTATGAAGAAACGATTATCCTCATTCTATTAACTCTCTGCCTATGGGACACTTTATCTTTGAACACTCCCTATCTATTTAGATTATCTTCAATCCATAACTCACTACAGATTCATTCCTCATTCTCTCCACTTTGACTTTCATTAAAAATGAAAATAGTTTAGGTGCAATGAAATCATTTTGTTATTTTAAGTTTTTTGCTTTTTTTACTCTATTTTAAACTTGTACTTCAATGTTATATATATATATATATATATATATATATATATATATATATATATATATATATATATTGAAATTGTAAAGTGCACAATGAATTCCTGGTTTATTACAGCAGCCTCTCTGATGTCATTCTGGCGTAGCTTTTCAAGGAATTTACAACCATTTAAAGAACACAATAATATATGAGTCATTAGTCAAAATTACATATATTTTTGCACTAATGTAAAAATAAAAAGTTATTTTCTCTGGTTAAGATGCTGTTTCTTTCTATTACGATGATGCTAGAAAGAGTAGTCAGTTATTAAACATTCCACTCATAATTAAAGACACTGTTCATGTGTTTCAATTAATTCTGAAAAATAATCAGAACGTTTAAAGCTGTTAGATGAATAATTGGTTTTGTCAGTTTTAACCACATTTTTTTTATTTTTTTTTTTACCATATTCCTATTAAAATACTCTGTCATTGTTTCACTTAATTTTGAAAATTATGAAGAATTTAGTAGAATAACTTCATCATTGTTAAACTGTTGTTTAGAACATGAATTAACATAAAATTTTGGAGGAAGGATTTCAATTTAGATCTCTTTAAGCTTTTAGCATCCAAATGTAATCCTTATTTATTCACATTGTTTTCAGTTAATCCTGCATTATCTCATAACTTTGAGATTTCAATGATGTGACTGTCTATTTTTAGAATGACATTACAGGATAGGTGTGAGAGGTTGGATCTAGCTAGTTTAATCATAGTTGGTTTAAGATAGGGCAGATTTAAGTGCTAAAAGGTTAAAACAAAGTTTGTATCATAGAACCAGAGGCAGTGGTCGATAGGTTGCTATCAAAAGGGTTATGAAGCTGTTTGGGACACGTGACTTATGAATAAAGTGATCTGATATAAAATTTATAGTGAGAACTTCTTGGTTAGATATTAACAGCTTAAAATGAGACTGTTCTTAAGTGCATAGGTATTAAATGCTCTTTGATCATTTCATATATGTCAGTGAACCCATAATAGTATGGGAGAGAGAAAAAATGCCTTTTAAAATGACAATAGTGTCTCTATATTGAATATATCAACAGTGTTAATGTTAGATCAACCACTCACTCAACTCACATAAGACATTTATGAGAAAGCAATCTTTAAAGACCAAGTACATAACTTTATATCAAGAAATATTTGTTCAAAGTATTATAAAATGGAACGATCCGTCATCATTCTAATGTTCAGTTTTCCTGTCTGCAATGTGTGCTGTATTCAGGCAAGGAAATATCTCACCGTGGCCAGACATGTTTCTGCAGAAGACTGGAAATGAATGACACTGCATGTATGACATTGACAATAATTGGCACATACCATGTGATGTGAAGACAAGGAGATATAAACACACATACACACAATGAACATCTTTCCAAATTCACGAACAAGGCTTCGGTCAGAATGGGGCTTCTGTACAAGATACTTGCCTAAGGTACCAGAGTAGGACTGAACCCAAAACAGATCTGTTCCAGTAATGGGAAATATCGAAATTATATAGTCGTGCACACACACACACACACACACCCATTCTTTGTAGCCATTCAGGTGTGTCTGTAAAAGATTGTAATCTTTTTTTTCCCTTTCTTTTCCCTCACCTGTGAATGCCTTCAAATTACTTTCACTTCATGAAATGTGAAAAAGAAAAAAAAACACCCAATGAACATACAATTGACTCGGGAATGTCAAGTTCTTATTAAAAGCAAATATTTATTGGAAATGCTTTTTGAGTGGGAGATGTGTAATAAATGCTCACCTGTATTTCCGAAATATTTTCTTTTCTTCAAAAATAGTTTTTAACAACTCTTTAAACATTCATTATTGTGACCTCAGAGAAAGCTCATAACTTTCCTTTCATAGCTGTGCGGTAAGAAGGGGTTTGCTTCCTAACCACATGGCTGCAAGTTCAGTCCCACTGCGCGGCACTTCAGATAAATGTCTTCTGCTATAGCCTCGGTCTGACCAAGGCCTTGTAAGTGGATATAGTAGATAGAAACTGAAAGAAGCCCATCATATGTGAGTCTGTAGTTGTCCCCCACCACCGCCTGACAGCTGGTGTAGGTGTGTTTATATCCCTGTGACTTAGCAGACTGAGACTAAAACCCTGATGTGTCCTCTTTTTTAAGAGATGGTAGAGAGTGATTTCAGGACAATTTGGCCATTGCTCTTCTCTGTTGACAAGGGCAGACAGGAGCCAATGACCAACCCAACACATTCCAGCCACAGTTTTACTTTTGTGCTGTCTTTGTCTGCTTTATCCCAAACAATCTTCATATTACTAACGTTCTCTCTTGCTTCTGTTGCCAATAAAACCGATTCTTTGTAGACTTAGACCAATATTCTAACCTTAACCCCCTCAAAGGTTTGGCTTCTTTATTTCTACCTTTATAACGTTGGTGAAGGTAACATGGCTTAATGGTTAAGGTGTTGTACTCACAATCATAAGGTGATGGTTTCAATTCCAGGACCAGGTGGCACATTGTGTTCTTAAGCAAAACACTCCATTTCCCTTTGCTCCAGTCTGCTCAGTCATAAATGAGTTCCAGCAAAGGCTGAGAAGTTAATCCTGTGATGGACTGGCATCCTATTCAGGAAGAGGTTGTTCTAATCTTACTCATACACCATGAAAACCAGGTTAAATTCTTTTATAAGTCCTTGGGCTCTAACTTTGATTCTCTCCACTTTGATTCCTTCTTTGTGTGCTTTCTTAGTTATTTCAAGAAGATTTTGATATTTCTTTTACACTTTGTTCATTGTTGAAATTGATATATATATATATATATATATATGTATGTATGTTTTTATATTCACCTTGGAGGGTTTAATCAAGTAAATTAACCCCAGAACTTACTCTCTAAGCCTGACACTTATTCTATTGGTCATTTTGCTGAAGTGCTAATTGACGGGGGATGTAAACAAACCAACACTGGTTGTCAAAGTGTGGTGGACACACACAAACATGTATGATGGGTTTCTGCCCAATTCCTGTCCAGCAAATTTCACTCCAACCAATATTGGTCAAACCGGTCAAGAGTGGCTGATGTAACCACTCTCAAGATAGCTAATGAATGATTGTTCGTTAGAGAAGGAAAATGGTATATATTTGAGAGAGAGGGAGAAAGGGAGAGAGATGAATGGTCACAACAGTTGCTACAAGATTGCTTTTGCTGTGCCTCACTTCTAATGAATATCTGTCTACTTGTATCTCTTGCTTAACCTTTGACCTATCATACTTCCTTCCTTTCTCTTTTCCTTCCACATTTATTGCCCTTTTTAGTGGTCTCTAACTCTGCTATTTGCATTTTAGCTTATTAGCTCTGTTAGAATATAATTACACTTAGATTGAAACGACCAGGATGCAGCAGCCAACATTCTTCCCCAAAGGCAACTCTGCTGTGTAAACTTCCTCGTAATCTGGTTACAATAATTACAACTCAAAGCCGTTATCTACACACAGTCCTAGACCTAATTGCCTGTCATAATCACCTGCTCACATGTGCACGTGTATGTAAATCGGTTTCTAGTCTGATATTCCAATATATTAGGTTCTGGCTTTCACAGCAGAATTCTTCAGGTTTTTTTTGTTGTTCTTGTTGTTGTTTTTTGTAATTCATTGTTGTTGCAGTTTTTTTTTTTTTCTTTGTTGATCTTCCTTGTTATTCATATTGGCAGTTTCTTGTTCAATCCTTGTCTATCTCTGTTGTTGGTGGCCATTTATTCCTGCCACCGTCACTCCATCCCCCACCCCACCCTCCTCTAATACAAGCGGTTTCGGATTATCACCAGGATGTCTTCATTTCCTTTCTTTCTTTATCTTTCAGGGAAGATGAAATAATGTAAATCGTAAATGTATGTGTGTGCCTGTAAATATATGTATGTTCGTGTGTATGCATGTGTGTATATATATATGTGTGTGTGTATATATATATATGTATAGTTACATATTGTGTGTATATATAATTACATATTGTGTGTAAGTATGCATAAGTATATGTATGTATACATAAATTTAGACACATGCACACACATGGACCTGTGTGTGTGTATATATGCATATATTTGTGTTGCAATCTTCTACTTTAAACAGTCTTCTTGCTCTAAAAAAACAAAACGGAAAGGTTTCCATGATAGATCTCACAATGCATAATTTATTAACACCACTGCATATTATACTAACGACTGCAGCTACACATATGATTAACCATGGTGAGGAGGTGAAGTTTCTCTCGGTAAACAACCTGAGCACAGAACTGGGGAGATTGTGTGAAAAGGAAACCTGAAAATCAAACAATCTCTATAATATTTGTATGGGAAAGTTTGTATGTCAAGAGGAGATGTGAACACAGACATTTCGATCAAAGCCCTTCTTTGGAGAGAGTGTGTATGTATGTATGTATATATATATATATATATATATATATATATATATATATATATATATATAAGGTAAAGTAGACAAAAAGAAGACAATTTGGGAAGGACAAATGTTGTTTAATTTAAACATGTAAAAAAAAAGTTTTGACGTTTCAGACATTAGTCCTTCATCAGAAATAAATTAAAAACTGCAAAACAGTGGTGTGAAATTTTATATATTATAATATGTTTAGGGCTACTATAAACAATTTTTGTTTGTTTTTTGATGTTCTCTGCCCAGCAAAGGGCTCTGTTCCAAAATGTCTGTATTTCTCATCTCCACTCAACATACACACTTAGCAGAATTTGTGGAGTTTTTCTGAATGATTTTTTCACTGATGCAGATCACCACAAGTCTCTTTCAACTCTTTTTTTCTTTCTTTCTTTATTCAGTTATTCTTTTTCTTTTCTTTTTTCATTTGCTGTATAAAAGAAATGTTTCTTTCCAGATTGTAAAAAAAAAAAAGCTTTCAGTCAATTAAAATATGTAAATGCCATTTATTTATTCATTTGTGTATTCTATTATTATTTCTTCTTTTTCTTCTTTTTATTATTATCATTTCTAAGGTGGTGAACTTGCAGAATCGTTATCAAGGTGGGCAAAATGTTTAACAGCATTTTGTCTGTTCTTACATTCTGGGTTCAAATTCCACTGAGGTCCACTTTGCCTTTCATCCTTTCAGGGTCGATAAAATAAGTACCAGTGACACACTGGGGTTGATGTAATCGACTTACTTCCTCTCTCAAAATTGCTTGCTTTGTGCCGTTATTATTATTATTATTATTATTATTATTATTATTTCTACTAAAAATTGTTTTTTTTTTTGTGTGAATTCATTCTTTTTCCCTTTTTTTTTCTTCTCTAAAACTATATTTTTGTTAAACAATCAATCGAAGCCATATTTAATTATTTTCAAGCAAATTTTAGATTGGTTTTTGCCCAGCTGCTGGTTCGTCTTTCTGTGTCTGGTCTGTCGTCTGCCATCTGTCAATAGTAGCTAAAATACACTGAATATATATAGTGGCAGTCTTGCTCAGAAAATGCTCACCAATGATGAAATTGTTGTTAGACTTGAATGGTCAGATTTCGTTTATGACATTGGTAATATTCTAGTGAATTGTGATTGCATTCTTGAGCTGTTTTACATCGGATATAGTGATCTGGGTTCGATTGCTAAGTATTCCTGCTACATAGTTAACCAGTTCATTGTGGAAGCCATCAGACAGCCACAAAATAAATTTTCTGCTAAATTGTCAGCACAAACCTAACTGATTCTCTGCTAAGACCCAAACCCAGCCCTAACTAAACCAATTCATACTTAAAACCCAGCTATAGTATTTTTTATGACAGATCTAAATATGGTTTCTTGATGAAAAGATCATCTCAAAAGTAATCAATTAGAAATTAATTTAATTAGTTTTTCTCTCCAACCTCATCGTTTGTTCAGGTCAGCTTTTTTTAGTGTTAAAATTACATAATTGCTATTAATTATATAACTAACCCTGTTGGCAGAGATGTTTTCTAGCTGTTACTGCTGTCCCTGTAAATGTCAATGTAGAACGTTAGTGTGGGTGTGCTTATTTAACCCTAGGTCAGACACCACTTGCCAATGATAGGCCTTCCAGCCATGACTATCTTGTTTTTTTTTCCTTGGACATAACATATTTAGGATGCAGTTAGCTAATGTCCCTTCCTTTTTAAAATGATTGTAATTTGAAGGAATTTGGCTACTGTTTCTAGCAAGTCAGAAGACCACATAGAGGCTTTTTTTGTCAATTTGAAAGTTGCTTAGCCCAAGGTTAGCCTTTTTGGAGCAGACCTGTTCTAGCTATGACCATTCCATCCATCCCTTGGCTATTGCGTATTTAAGACAATTCAATGTAACCTATTTTCATGAAGGTAATAACACACCGAGGGTGATTAAGCAGCTATTTCTAGCTGGCCAACCCCAATACGGAGTTTCTACCATTGACTCACTTGTCTGATAATGTAAGAGGGAGCTGAAGCAGCTACTGATGACCAATGTTGGAAATATCATCACCACAAGTTATTGTGATGGCTGTGTGTGTGTATGCATATATTTATGTGTGTGTGTGTGTGTATTATAAATACTTACATATTCATATATAATATTTACAAGGCAGAGAAGATACCTGAAGTATGTATAACTTGTACATTAAATGTGTTGAGTTTTAAATGATGATCCATTTAATAAAATGGTTTCAATGTTTTTGCAAATATTCATTTTTTTTTTCGATTTTTATTTCTTTTGTTGTATTAATTTGTTGTTTTCTTTTTTTTTTTGTCTATTTGTAGCATCCAAATAAAAGATGATGACCCTGGGAACTTGAAACACAGCATTGTGCAGACACTGGTGTCTCCGCCGGGAACATTGCCATCGCCATCATGCCGCAACCCTTCCAGTCCCCAGAAAACTAGCTTCAACAGGAAATGTAGCCTGATCAAAGAGGAGTTGGGAGATGATGATGGAGTGGCCAGCGGGGGGAGTGAAGAGGTCGAAGTGAAGGCAACTCGATCAGTTGAAAATTTGTTGGAGTCGAAAAAGAGGGCCGTAGCATCTGACCCGATTTATCAGATGGACTCCACATCTGTTCGTCGAGCCCTACACTCCGTGGCTAGCTCTCCTCAATTACTCAATCAGATCTCAGAGGAAAGGGAATCAGATGAAGAAGAAGAAATATCCGTGTTGCCTTCGTCTGCCTCCAAGACGCTTCACCGAAGCATGTACAGTTGCCGGCCAAACTTAACTTCTGCCGAGATGCGCAAGTATGAGCAGCACAAAAAGCGCAGGGGTACAGGGCAACGGGGCACTAGCTGTAGCAGTTCCGATGCCAGCGACACAGAGGAGACAGAGAACATTGCTCGCAAAGACAAACTGAAGCATAAGTTTGCTACTCGTCGAGACAGCAGCGATCATTCTAGTGACAATGACGGGCCGGGGGGCCTCAGTGCACCATCGGGGGGCAGTCGTTCGGTTGGACGCAGTAGCAGCAGCAGCACTAGAGGGGAGAGCAAGCAGGGCAGCAAGGGCAGCGACAACAACCACCAAGACAAATCGTCTGAAAAGAAAGGTCAGAAGGGATCGGGTGGCAAGAGCTCGAGGGCAAACACAACAACCACCAGTTACAGGAACTGTAGTGATGGCAACAGTAGCAGCAGCAGCAGCAGCAGCAGCACCACCAAACAGCAGTCGTGTCATCTGAATGGGGCAACTGGA